>NW_021702226.1:0-1054 GCF_005190385.1 Monodon monoceros
GCAGACAGGGATTGTTGCCTGCCATTCCAGTAAAGAAAGAATGTTGCCTATCTTTCTTCTACAAGGATCAAGCCATCAGCCACTACAGCTGCTCCCTTCCACCCATGGTATGCCCTGAAAGGAATTCAGGATGGAGACAAACAGGAAGCATTCTGGACTTTGGATACTGGCCCTAGATAGTTAAGCTTCATATCTAAGGAATAGTTCCAATGAATCCAGAATCTTGCATCTTCCTCTACATAGAAAAGCACTAAAATTATTAACTTGAGATGTCTGTTCTTTGTGATTAGCAGTAATCTTTTGATCTTCAACTACATGTTTTTTTCCCCCCAGCAAAAAACTCCTGGCTCCTCCCTTAACTCTAAGGAACTGCTCCAAAGAGATACCTGAGAAGCCTGTCTCCCAGGCTATAGTATTCAGTAAGACATCCAAATAAAACTTAATATGCAACTTTTAGGTTGTGTTTTCTCTTCAGTTGATACTCTTCTTCTTGCTTTTTGACTACTACGTTTGTACTTATGAGTTTAAAACACCCTTTTGTCCTGAGTGAAAAATTCTAGGCTGTTAGACACGTTTTATCAAATCTTAGATACCATCATTTTAAAATACACAATTATTTTATGTAGGGCTAAGATTATTGAAAAAAGGGACAAAAATGACAATTATCTATAACATGGTGCTTTCTTATGACTTATTTACAAAATAACTCATTTATATTTAGACATAGATTTCTATAATATAATCAACTCATATATTTTTTCACTTATAGAATCCAACTCTTCCAAATAATTTTTCTCCTAAAGTTTTTAACGTCTGTTTTCCATTCCATATCCTCCTCTGTGCTGTCAGTACTGTTAGTGGTATGGCATTAAAAAAAATGTTTTATAATAGCTGAGATTTTTTCTCCCCAATACATTTATATCCGTCCCCCAATTTTTGAGATCCTGATTTTTTACCTCCTCTAAATGTGACAATGAAATGTTTGCAGGACAGTAGGCAAGACTCATGGTTTCTCTTCAAATAATCCTTAAATTATTGTTGATTGAAATTTCAA
>NW_021702227.1:0-1718 GCF_005190385.1 Monodon monoceros
TCTAATTTCATTCTTTTACATGTAGCTGTCCAGTTTTCCCAGCACCAATTATTGAAGAGGCTGTCTTTTCTCCATTGTATATACTTGCCTCCTTTATCAAAGATAAGGTGACCATATGTGCATGGGTTTATCTCTGGGCTTCCAATCTGTTCCACTGATCTATATTTTTTTTTGTACCAGAACCATATTGTCTTTATTACTGTAGCTTTGTAGTATAGTCTGAAGTTCGGGAGCCTGATTCCTCCAGCTCCATTTTTCATTCTCAAGATTGCTTTGGCTATTCAGGGTCTTTTGTGTTTCCATACAAATTGTGAAATTTTTTGTTCTAGTTCTGTGAAAAATGCCATTGGTAGTTTGATAGGGATTGCATTGAATCTGTAAATTGCTTTGGGTAGTGTAGTCATTTTCACAATGTTGATTCTTCCAATCCAAGAACATGGTATATCTCTCCCTCTGTTTTTATCATCCTTAATTTCTTTCATCAGTGTCTTATACTTTTCTGCATACAGGTCTTTTGTCTCCTTAGGTGTATTCCTAGGTATTTTATTCTTTTTGTTGCAGTGGTAAATGGGAGTGTTTCTTTAATTTCTCTTTCAGATTTTTCACCATTAATGTATAGGAATGCAAGAGATTTCTGTGCATTAATTTTGTATCCTGCTATTTACCAAATTCACTGATTAGCTCTAGCAGATTTCTGGTAGCAACTTTAGGATTCTCTATGCATAGTATCATGTCATCTGCAAACAGTGACAATTTTACTTCTTCTTTTCTGATTTGGATTCCTTTTATTTCTTTTTCTTCACTGACTGCTGTTGCTAAAACTTCCAAAACTATGATGAATAATACTGGTGAGAGTGGGCAACCTTGTCTTGTTCCTGATCTTAGTGGAAATGCTTTCAGTTTTTCACCACTGACAACGATGTTGGTTGTGGGTTGGTCATATATGGCCTTCATTATGTTAAGGCAGGTTCCCTCTATGCCTACTTTCTGGAGAGTTTTTATCATAAATGCATGTTGAATTTTGTTGAAAGATTTTTCTGCATCTATTGAGATGATCATATGTTTTTTCTCCTTCAGTTTTTTAATATGGTTTATCACATTGATTGATTTGCGCATATTGAAGAATCCTTGCATTCCTGGGATGAACCCCACTTGATCATGGTGTATGATCCTTTTAATGTGCTGTTGGATTCTGTTTGCTACTATTTTGTTGAGGATTTTTGCATCAATGTTCATCAGTGATATTGGCCTGTAGTTTTCTTTTTTTGTGGCATCTTTGTCTGGTTTTGGTATCAGGGTGATGGTGGCCTCGTAGAATGAGTTTGGGAGTGTTCCTCCCTCTGCTATATTTTGGAAGAGTTTGAGAAGGATAGGTGTTAGCTCTTCACTAAATGTTTGATAGAATTCACCTATCAAGGCATCTGGTCCTGGGCTTTTGTTTGTTGGAAGATTTTTAATCACTGTCTGAATTTCAGTGCTTGTGATTGGTCTGTTTATATTTTCTATTTCTTCCTTGTTCAGTCTTGGAAGGTTGTGCTTTTCTAAGAATCTGTCCATTTCTTCCAGGTTGTCCATCTTATTGGCACATAGTTGCTTGTAGTAATCTCTCATGATCCTTTGTATTTCTGCAGTGTCAGTTGTTACTTCTCCTTTTTCGTTTCTAATTCTCTTGATTTGAGTCTTCTCCCGTTTTTTCTTGTTGAGTCTGGCTAATGGTT
>NW_021702228.1:0-5021 GCF_005190385.1 Monodon monoceros
TTTCCTGGGATATTTAAGTTGAACCGAAATCTAGTTTCTTGAACACAGAGCAGACCTATACTTTGTGGTGCCTGTGTCTTTTTTATTTTTAGTCTTCCCATGATATTCGCCCGTGAGTGGAAGTGCCCTATGCTCTGTCTGTCGCTCTGTTGTTTAAATGTTTTTGGAAACACCATCCACTTCTCCCGAGTGAGTCTCGGCATTTTGCACCGCGCACATCCCCGTAATTAGGCTCCCTGTTCTCCATGGCCTGTCCTGCATTTCTGTTTTTTACACATTGTTCGGATGGCCCATTTGCGTGGTGGGAAGTGAGATTTTTTTGTTGTGCGGATTTGGTTTGCCCGCTTTCTTGGTTGGCCCAAAAGCGCGTATGCGTTTTTTTCTGAATATATTCAGGAAAAAACGCATACGCCCTTTTTGGCCAGCTGCATCATTGTCGAAGTTCTGACGCTTTTCATGTGCTTTAAAGGCTAGACCAATCTACCTCTTGAAATCCGTTTCCTGCAATTCTGCCTTGCATTCAGAGCCTCTTCGTTGCCTTACCTCAATATATTTTTCGACGTTAGGTGTCATTTATAACTCTTCAGCTTTGTGAATTGCGCTGCCCCTGAGCTCCATTTTCCAACTCGCCTTTTTGTGAGCTGGCCGCAAAACCGCAGGATTGCTTCAGGCCCTATTCTGGTTCCGGGGCGGCAGGCTGAGCCTTTGGTTAATTCTTCTTCACGATGGGAAATTAGACTGACATGTGCCTGTTGAAACACCCACAGCTAGTGTCTCATTGGTTCCCCTTATTTCTGTTTATCCTCTGTACAAATTGCAAACTGTGCGAAACAGGAGGTTAAAGGCTCTGATTCTCCAAGTGGGGAGATTTTTAGTAAAGTGGCTGGAATGGCGAACCCGAACACCAGGAGATGAATAATGAGGTGCATTTTAGACACATTTCCCGTTCACACGGTGTATAGTCCTCTGGATTTCCCGTGCATGTTGTACCTGTAGGCAGTTCCCTTGAACCTGCAGATTTGCGACCCATGGAATGGGTACCAGGCAGTATTACTTAAAGGGTCTGTATTTCCTCCCCCAACCTCACTGATTCTGTTAGCGTGAACAGTTTCCAGCCTTATGTCTCATCCTGTTGTGGGTCTATATGTGTTCAATCCATGTTGATTAACAGTCCCTGAGGAAAAGGTGTAAGAGTTTTTCTGTCTCACTGTCTTTTTTTAAAATTTATTATTATATTGGTTACAGCGGATTTTCAATGGTCTGTTTCTCGCTGCTGTACATGCACTCGATTCACCTATAGAGAGACAGCAATAAATTCTTCTTCAGATTCTTACCAGTCGTATATATTCTTTTCCGGTGACTTGAGTGTGCTGAGTGCAGTTCTTTGAGGTACCGTGTAGGCCTTTTCAATTATCAATTTGGTATTTGGAAACGGATATTTTCTAATTTCAACCTCCTGGATAATGCCTCACCCCTCCCTACCTTTCCCCTTTAGCAGCCTTATGTGTGTTTTCTACATATTTGACTATGTTTATCTTTTGTAATTTATTTCATGTGTAACCATTTTTGATTCCACCTTTAAGTGATATCTTATGATATGTGTCTTTTTCTTTTTGACTTATGTCACTTAGAATGATCGTACGTAACTCCTTTGGAGTTGTTGCAACTGGCCTTATTTCATTGATTTCCGGGCTGAGTAATATTCCACTCTACATAAGTACCACATCTCTTTTATCCATTTTTTCCTTCCAGGGACATTTAGGTTGTATCGAAGTCGAGGCTGTTTTAAACAGAGAGGCGGTAAACGTTGAGGTGCCCGTGTCCTGTCGATTTTTGTTTTTCCCAAGATATATGCCCATGGGTGCAAGTGCCCTATGCTCTGTAGCTCATTTTTTAGATGTTTTAGTAAACACAATACACTTCTCCAGAGTGGCCGTTGGCAACTTACATTTCCACTATCAGCCTCACAGGGCTCCCTTTTCTCCTCGCCCTGTCCTGCATTTCTGGTGTTTACACTTTATGAGGATGGCTCTTCTGACTGATGCGAAGTGATACCTTTTGTAGTATTGATTTCCAGTGCCCGTTTGGTTGGCTCAAAAGGGCGTATGCCCTTTTCTTGAATATACTCAGAAAAAACGCATACGCCTTTTTTGGCCAACTGCATCGTTGGCGATGTTCAGCCCCTTTTCTTGTGCTTTAATGGCGAGTCCTTTCTACCTCTTCAAATCCCTTTCCTGCCATTCTCCCTTGCTTACAAGTCCTTTTCGGTGACTTACCTCAAGACGTTTTTCGACGATAGATATTTTCAGCTCTTCAGTTTCGTGAATTTTAGTGCCCCTGAGTTCCATTTTTCAACTTGTATTTTTGGGAACTGGCCACAAAACAGCGGGATTTCCTCAAGCCCTATTCTGTTTCCGTGGGTAATCTTAGCCTTTGGTCAATACGTCTTCCTGATTGGAAATTAAAGTGACATGTGCCTGTCCGAACACCTAGGACTTGTCTCTCATTGTTTCTCATCCTTCTGCTTCATCCTCTGGACAAATTCCAAACTGTGTGCAACAGGATGTTGACGGTGCTGACATCCCCAAGTGGGGAGATTGTTAGGAAAGACGCTGGAGGGGTGAACCCGAGTACCAAGAGATGAGCAGATGAGATGCCTTTTCTAAACTCTTCCCGATCAGACGGTGTACAATCCTCTGGGTGTGACAGGCATATTAGCAGTAGCAAGGGTCCCGTGCATGTAAGGAGAACACCAGGGATTTTTTCAAATCAGTGTCTCCCCGAACCCCAAACTGGGGAATTTTTAAGGTACGGCTACACGTATGTTCATTAAGGGCCTTGGGAAGTAGGCAGAGTCCGAACTTTAGATGATTGAAGTCTTCAGGGTCAGAAGCGCTCACCATCGGCTTCCCTTAGGTTACATTTTATCTGTCGTTGATAGATGATGTCGATAAAAATGTCTGTTCTTTTTCAGATTATTTTCCCGTATAGGTTATTGCAAAATATTGAGTGTAGTTCCCTGTGCTATACAGTAGTTCTTTGTTGATGATCTATTTTAGACATAGCAGCGTGTATGTGTTAATCCCAAACTGTTAATTTATCCCTCCTCCCACCTTTCCCCTTTGGTAATAATAAATTATAAGATTTTATACTTCTCAGAAATGGGGGAGCTGAAAGAGAGGTAGCACTTTCAATGGAAAAGCATCCAAAACAAGATTGAAGCTTCAGCCAAGATTATTAGATGCACATCCTTGGAAAGAAATCACTTCATTTCTCTAATGTTGACCTGACAAATAGGACAAACATCTTCACTGAACTTGCTTATAATAAAGTGATGGAAATATCCAATGGAAGTGTTAGAAACATCTTATTTTACCCGAGCCTTATACACTGCTCTGTGTTAATTACAGTTTGGCTCACACATCTGTTCACTGAAGTTACAATGTTCTCAATTTCGGTTACTGATCCTCCAGAGTGGGCCCCAACAAGGGTCACCCTGCCCAGTGTCATTGGAGCCAACAGATCGAGACTGAGTTTGGTTCAGAAGCAAAGGAAACTTTATATTTTGATCAGAGAATGGAGAGGTGAGAGTGAGCGCTCCCCCACGGGCTGTGGGTCCGGCTGCTGTGTAGGGATCCCGGCAGCGTCAGTGGGAGGGAGGGGGCGGAGCTCTCGAGGGCCGGGTTGGCTGCAGCTCAGGCTCTATGTTGCGGAGTCTGCATGGGGCCCCGCGAGCTGAGGTGTCGGCCCAGCCATTCTGCACTAGGAAATCGGGTCTGAAGTGCCGGGTGTGGGACCTCTGCATGCGGAACCCTAGGAGCACGTGAAATTAGACAAAGCACAAAGGAAAAAAAGGTTAGACTTTATTTTATTGCCCAGATTTTATTTTTATGTCCCAGGAATTTTTAATGGGCTTTGCCGGTGAGAAACCCCTCCTCTGCCTTTTGTCCCGTTCCTCATTCTTGGGGTGCTGAGGGTGCAGACCCCTCTTCTGTAACTGCTTCGTGCTGAGTTGGGAGTCCTCATACCCGGGGGAGAGGGGCAGAACTTCTCCCCAGCAGCCTCCAGGTGAGGTTGATTGTCCCCAGGCCTCCTGCCTCACTGCTCGTCCGCCTGAGCACCAGCATTGGAAGCGTTATAGATTCCAATGACCTTTAAGGGTCCAGGAAAGAGATGCGCAGAGACGCTGGGGGGGCCGGTTTTACTCCGCCCAACATTTGTTCGGCCACCTTAGGCTGACGGTTTCTGCCAGCCTAGATGCTCTGACCAGTAGTCTGCGCTTTCTTCAATTAGGCCCCTGAATTAACGTACAAAGAGCACCAGGTGTCAGAGCCCTGCCCGCTCAACTCCAGAGAGTCCAGGGTCGGTGGTGATCCAGGACCATGACGGCCACTGAGTCAACGGCCTTTTGAAGTAGCCAGGAGTCCAGCCGGTCTTATTGGCCGCCATCACCGCGGTGTCTGTAGGCTTTTCTATGGTGACAGCGTGACATACGGTTCCCCCGCCAAGCTTATTAGCTCCCCTCTGGGTGCAGTAAGTCCTGCAAGCAGTAGTCTGCTCTTTTGGGGCACACTCTTGTTGTTTTCTGAGAGAAGCTCCAGGTCAAGTGATGGTCACACGATTCGTCATGGGGGCCCGTTGCCCCCGGTTGTCCCTCTGAGGGTTGGAGTTGGAGGGCCTCCTCACTCGAGGTCAGTGTGCCCACGGAGCGACACCTGCAACTTCAGGGCATGGTAGGTGGTTAGGATCACCACGTGGGGTCCTTTTCCCTTAGGAGGGAGCTGGCCTTGCGGGCTGCTGATTTCCAGGTTTTTAGATACCCCCAGTATCCTGGCCGGATGGGGCGGCTGGCCAAGCCCTTGGTGACCGTAGCTTATCCTACCTGGAGGGCGTTCTTGCGTTGTTCCATTTCAAGTGGTCCCAGTTTTTGCACTAATACTCCAAGGGGGATTCACCTTTGACCGGAAATGTAAAGGTCAAAGGGTTTAGCTAAATTAGGGAGGTCCAGGGCAAGGGTCTGC
>NW_021702229.1:0-1241 GCF_005190385.1 Monodon monoceros
CTCCTATGTTTTGGGCAAAAGCGGGGCTGGTGGGAGGCCTGACGGAGCTAAGAGGAAAATAACGTGTCTGGGATCGCTGCGGTGGCCCCTCTCGTCCTAACCCAACCAGCACCTCCAAGGACTCCGGTGGATGGAAACAATAAATTTTACACTGACCATCGCAACCCAGAAGGGAGGCTAAGATCCCGGCAGGAGGTAAGCTCCGGCCACCCCCACAGACGCGGTAAAAAAAGTGCGGGGCGAGCCCAGGAGAAGCAACAGCAGCCACGAGAAATGAGTCAGCAGGTCCCCGGGTACCAGGGCAAGGAACAGTCCTCCCGAGGGGATTAACAGAACTCCGCGTGTCTGTGTTACGCTCCCTCCAGCCAAACCCCACCCCCACCCCCCGGATCAGCGCTGCCGCTGGTGGGAGTGGGCCCCGCAGCATCCTCGGGGGGTCGAGGGCCCGGCCTAGCCCGCGGGGCTCTCCCCGCACGGGACCCCACGAGGGGGACAGTCACCTCCAACAGGGAAGGCTCTGGTCTCAAACTTCCATCAGTCCAACCGACGGCCTGCTCCCTGCTCTCAGGACCGGCACAAGGACCTGCACGGGAGGGCTCGGCGACAGTGGACCGTGGGTGACCCAGGCTGGCCAGCACGGGGGGTGGCGTAGCCCTCCAGACAGAGAACAGCCAGTTCACGGGGAAAGAGGCAGGCGGCGGGCTCAAGGGCCCGCGAGAAAGCTCGAGCGACTTCATCCACACCAGGAGGCCGGAAGGGGAGCCTTTCCAGTGTCGTATGTGGAATACAAGAGCTGTCGCCTCTGCTGTCCCTGCGAACTGCCGCCCGTCACTGGTGACACTGTCCTGACAGGTGCGGCAGGTGGCCTCCAGCTCGAGGCGCTGTAATCACACACTCACAGTGTGACCTGACCACACGTGCTCCTCTGATGTCCAAGGCCCGCCTGGCTCCAAGCACGACATGGCTGCTAAATTAGTTAAGGGCACGGTCCTCTAAGCTACAGCTCACCTGGCCACCCAGGTCGCCGCTCACGTGGCCACTGTCCCCACCTCCTTGCTGGCCACCCTGCTTTCTCTCTCTCACCCACCTCTGACTTTTCTCCTTACAGTAGCCACAGCCATCCTTTCAAACACAAGTCCAGAAGTGTCACTCTCCCACCCAAGAGCACCCAGTGGCTTGCCATCACACCTAGAGTCACCAGGGTTGGTGCCACTCCTTCCAAGTCCCCACAGGGTCCCCCC
>NW_021702230.1:0-1057 GCF_005190385.1 Monodon monoceros
TAAAAGATAATACTGATCTCTTCTCCAAGAATGACTTATACACAAATGTGTTCATTTTGGCGTTATTTATGACATTAAAATTTTAAAACAACCCCAAATTAATGGAAGGGCTTGAATGAGTAAGTTTTGGTATACCTGCCCAATGGAATATAAAGAATCCACAAAAATGAATGGGGAAAATTTTTATACATTGGTATGGAGTCATACCTTCATGCAAATATTCTTAAGTAGACAAGGAAAAGGTGCAAGAGAGTTTGTATGTGTATGTACACATATTAGCTGCATTTTATGAAAGAAATGAAGGAAAATATGCAAATATGTATTTGAAAAAGGAAACACTGAAATAACCACAATTATAATACAAATTCTTTCTTTTAAAGAGTGAAAGGCATAAATTGGAGAGAATAGGAAGGGAAATATGGTGGGGTTTTTTTTCTAAATGTTTATCATTTTATAGTTTTGCCTTTGGAATGGTATACTTTCATATATTTAAAAACTAAATTATGGTATCACACTTTCTGATTTCAAACTATACTATAAAGCTATAGTGATTATAACAGTATGATGCTGACATAAAAATAGACATAGACAAACAGAACAGAGAGCCCAGAATTAAACCCCCATATATACAGTCAACTCATATATGACAGGAGAACCAAGAACACCCATTGTGGAATGGATAGTCTCTTCCTCAAATCGTGCTGGGAAAACTGGATAAACACATGCAGAAAAATAAAATTGGACCTCTGTATTACACCACTCACCAAAATTAACTTGAAATTTCAAAAACTTAAACGTAAGACCTGATACCACAAAACTCCTAGAAGAAAATAATTGATCTTGGCAATGAGGTTTTGGATATGACACCAAAAACACAAACAAAAGCAAAATTCAACAAATGGGACTATATAAAACCAAAATCTTCTGCACAGCAAAAGAAACAATTAATAAAATGAAAAGGCAACATACAGAATGGAAGAAAATGTTTGTAAACTGTGTATCAAATAAGGAATATCCAAAATATAAAAAGAACTCATACACCTCTATAACAACAAAA
>NW_021702231.1:0-2540 GCF_005190385.1 Monodon monoceros
AATCTCTGTCATCAGGCCCATCGCGGCATAATGAGTAGATTCAGGTACGATGATTCTCAGTGAAATGAGTCACACAGAAAATGAAACATCATAAGATATCACTAATACACGGAATGTAAACTTGGCTACACATGAACTGAATTACAAACAGAACAGGGTTTCAAATTTAGAAAACCAACTTATGCTTGCTTTTTGGGAAAGGTGAGTTGGGGTGCTGCATAAAACCAGAGATAGAAATTACCACAGATAACTTTCCATAAGCCAGTTATGTAATAGAAAAGACCAACCCCTTGCTCAACGAAATGGACTAAACACCCCATATTCAACGCCTAGGAATACACCTGACTAGTTAGAATCTTCAAACCCATGGATTTATATGTCTCTGTAAGAGAATGAAGCGTGTGTACAGCAGCATGAATGCAGCAGAGAAAATCCGATAAATCCCATTATCAAAATGACTTACAAAAACAAAACACAAGGACAGTGAAATAGAGAGCAATTCTTAAATAATTCATACAGGACTTGTGATGCAACCTGGATTTACCACATCTACACCCAGAGCTGAGTGAGACGTAAGGTTGGGCACTTCAGGCTGATAGCATTGGTGAGGTTCGATGAGCAAATGCAGACCCTTTGAAGTCATACTGCATGGTTCCCATTCCATGGGACCCAACTCTACACGTTTAAGGGATTCTTCCTTCAGCTAAAACATGCATGGGAAACCCACAGTATGGTGCACTGTGTGACCGGGAAACGTTTTCAAATGCATCTCAGTTTTCATCCCCTTTTACTCGGGTTCACCATTCCAGACCCTTTACTAACACTCTCCCCACTTGCAGAGTCAGTGCCTTTAACCTCCTGTTTGGCACAGTTTGCATTTTCTGTGCAAGATGAACAGGAATAGGGAGAACCAATGAGAGACTAGCTGTAGGTGTCTGCACGGGCAAATTTAAGGCTCATTTGCCACCAGGAAGAGGAATTAAGCAAAGGCTCAGCATGCCGTGCCAGAACCAGATATGGGCCTGAAGCAATCCTGCGGGTTTGCGGCCAGCTCACAAGATAACGAGTTGAAGAAAGGAGCTCAGGGCCACTGTAACTCACAAACCCGCAGAGTTATAAATGACAGCTATCGTCCAAAAATATATTGAAGGAAGGCTGCGAAGACGACTTGTAAGCGGGGCAGAATTGCAGGAAAACGATTTCAGGGGGAAGACTGGAATTGCATTTGAAGCATAGGAAAACAGTCAGAACGTCGACAATGATGCTCTTGGCCAAAAAGGCCGTATGCGTTTTTTCCTGAATATATTCAGGAAAAAACGCATACGGCCTTTTTGGCCAACCAAGCAAGCATGTTAAAGAAATCTGCACTACAATGAAGTCTCACTGCCCCCCGGTCAAAAGGGCCATCTGAAAAAAGTGTAAAATCCAGAAAGGCAGCACAGGCCATGGAGAACAGGGAGCCTTTTTATGCTGATGGGCGGGATGTAAATTGCCAACAGCCACTCCGGAGAAGTGTATGGTGTTTCCTGGAACACCTAAAAAACAAAGCAACGGAGCCTACGGCACTTCCACTTATGGTCCTATAGCTTAGGGAAATTAAAATCAAAAACACACAGCCACCCCAAAATTTCGGACGGCTCTGTTTGCAAGAACCTCGTCTAGAGCACAAATTAAATATCCCAGAATGTGAAAAATTTATAAAGAAGTTGTGGTACGTACGTACAATGGAATATCACTCAGCAATGAAATCTATGTCATCAGGCCCATCGCGGCATAATGAGTGGATTCAGGTACGATGATTCTAAGTGAAATAAGTCACACAGAAAATGAAACATCATAAGATATCACTAATACACCGAATGTAAACTTGGCTGCACATGAACTGAATTACAAAACAGAACAGGGTCTCAAATTTAGAAAACCAACTTATGCTTGCTTTTTGGGAAAGGTGAGTTGGGGTGCTGCATAAAACCAGAGATAGAAATTAGCACAGATACCTTTCCATAAGCCAAATATATAATAGTCAAGACCTACCCCTTGCTCAACGAAATGGACTAAACACCCCATATTCAACGCCTAGGAATACACCTGACTAGTAAGAATCTTCAAACCCATGGATTTATATGTCTCCGTAAGAGAATGAAGCATGTGTACAGCGGCATGAATGCAGCAGAGAAAATCCGATAAATCCCATTATCAAAATGAATTACAAAAACAAAACACAAGGACAGTGAAATAGAGAGCAATTCTTAAATAATTCATTCAGGGCTTGTGATGCAACCTGGATTTCCCACATCTACACCCAGAGCTGAGTGAGACATAAAGTTGGGCACTTCGGGCTGATAGCATTGGTGAGGTTCGATGAGCAAATGCAGACCCTTTGAAGTCATACTGCATGGTACCCATTCCATGGGTCCCAAATCTCCAGGTTTAAGGGATTCTTCCTTCAGCTAAAACATGCATGGGAAACCCACAGTATGGTGCACCGTGTGACCGGGAAACGTTTTCAAATGCATCTCAGTTTTCGTCCCGTTTTACTC
>NW_021702232.1:0-3227 GCF_005190385.1 Monodon monoceros
TGACTGTGGGTGCCCAAGGAACTATACCTTACTGCTTCTAGGGGCCCAGGGAACTAGCTTAGGGGATTGTGAGGCCAGGGACCTCTGTGACACTGATTGTGGTTGCCCTGAAACTCTACCTTAGGTGGTTGTGGGGTCCCAGGAAACTGTACATTACTTGACTGTGGGCCAGGGACCTTTGCCTATTAGTTGACCTTGGGGGCCCAGGAAACTAGACCTTAGGTGATGGAGGTGGCGCAGGAAACTAGACTGTAGGTGATTGTGAGACCCAAGAAACTTGACCTTACTTCATTGTGGGGGCCCAGATTATTGAATATTAGGTGATCTTTGGGGCCATGGGAAAGTCTGTTAGGTGATTGTGAGGGCTCAGGAAACTCTACCTTAGATGTTTGTGGGGGATTATGCATACGGATCTTAGGTGATTGTGGGAGGCCGGGATGTCCGCCTTAGTTAATATGGAGGGGCCAGGAAAATCTACCATAGGTGATTACGGGGGGCCCAGGACCTGTACATTATGTGAATGTGGGGCACAGGAAGTTCACCCTTAGATAATCACCTCATCCTGAAGTGATTGTGGGAGCCACGATAATCTATCATAGTCGTTCTTGGGGGGCCAGGATTGTCTACCTTAGTTGACAGTGACCTCCAGGACACTTGCCTTAGGTGATTGTGGGGGCTTAGGGAAGTCCCCCTTAGGAGATTGTAAGGCCCTATGAATATCAGCCTTAGGTGATGTGTCTCAACTCACCTGGAAGCTCAGCCTTAGGTGATCTTGGGGGGTGGTGGTGGTGAGGCTAGGAATTTCTAACTTTTGTGATTGTGTGGGCCCAGAAAACTCAACCTTAGGTGATTGTGGGGGGCCATAAAGGTTTACCTTAGCTGACTGGCTCATGGAGGGGCTAGGAAATTCTTCCCTGTCATTTGTGAGGAGACTACCTTAAGTGATTGTGGGGGGTCCATGAAATCACCCTTAGAAGATAGTGGGGGCCTGGGAAAACCTACCTTATATGATGATGGGGACCTAGGAAACTGTACCTTAGCTGTTTGTGGGCACCTGGGAAATTCAACCTTAATTGATTGTGGGACCCATAAACTCACCCTTAGGTGGCAGTGGAGTCCCAGGAAACTCTTCCTTGGTGATTGTGGGATGCTGAAGATTGGACCTTAGGTGATTGTGGGAATCCAGGAATCTCTACGGAGGAGATTGTTGGCCAGAGAAACTCTATCTTATGTGTTTGTGGCGTCCCCCAAAACTTGACCTCAGGTGATTATTTGCCTGGGAAACGCTACCTTAGTAGACGATGGTGGCCCAAGAAACTCGACACTAGGAGATTGTGGAGGTCCAGAAAATTCCTTCTTGGTGACTGTGCGGGCCCTGGAAACTCGAGCTCTGTAGCTCGCGAAGGTGCTGGAAACTTGAATTCGGTGATAGTGGGGCCCCCAGAAACTCAACCTTGATTGTAGGGGAACATACATCTTTCATAGGTTACTGTGGGAGGACAAGAGACTTGACCTTAGTTGATTGTGGGGCCAAAGGGCAGGAAAATTCTGCCAAAGGTGATATTGAGATCCATGAATCTCGACCTTAGACATTGTTGGGGCCCACAACACTCGACCTTAGATGGTTGGGGAGCCAGGAGAGAGTAACGTAGATGATTTTAGGGAGGGCATCAAATTCTACCTTAGTCGAATTTGGGGGCCCAGGAAACTCTACATGATTGGAAGCCCAGAAAACTCTTAAGTGATTGTGGGGGCCCAAGAAACACTAGCTCAGGTGATTGTGCTTCTTAGCTTGCCCTGTCTTCATTCATTGTGGGGTGCTTCGATATTCTTCCCTATGTGATTGTGGGGGCCAAAACCAATTATTTAGGTGATTGTACACCCAAGAATACACATCTTAGGTGATTGCGGCCTCTTGAAATTCTGCCTTATGTAACTCTGTAGGCCCAGGAGGCTACCTTAGATGATTGTCAACAAGAAATTCTACCCAGGAAATGCTATAGTAGTGGCCCCAAACTGTACGTTATGTGATTGTAGTGGGCCATAAATCTCTTCCTTAGATGATTCTATGTATAGGAAATGCTGTCCTTGGTGACTTGTGGGTCTTAAACACTCGAGCTTAGGAGATTGTGGCCACCCAGTAAACTATCTTAGGTTACTGTGGGCCCAGGAAACTCGAGCTTAGGGGATTATAGGAGCAGGACATTCTACCTTAGTTCCCCGTGGGGGCCATGGAAGTATAAGAGTGGTTTTGGTGCCCCAGGAAATCTTACTTTACATTATTTAGGAGGCCCAGAAACCTAGCTTATGTGATTCTTGGGGGCTCGTGATACCCTATGTTAGGTGATTATGGGGGGTCAGGAATTCTACCTTAGGTGATAGTGGGGGCTCAGAAAACCCTACTGGAGGTGACTGTGGCACCCTGGAATCTCTAGATTAGGTGGTTTGGGGGGTCCAGGAGCCTCTATGTTCGGTGCTTTTGGTCTCAGGAAAGTCTAGCTTTGGTGATTGCGGATGCAGAGGTGGTAGCTTATGTCACTGTGGGGACCCAGCAAAGTGTACCTTAAGTGACTTTGATGGCCCGGAAACTTGTACCATAAGTGATTGTGGGGTCCAGAAGTCTCTCGCTTAGGTGACTGTGGGCACGAAACTATTCGTTAGGTGACTGTGTGTCCAGGAACGATGGCTTCAGGTGAATGTGGGCTCGAGGGGATGGTATCTAGGTGAGTGTCGTAGAAGCAAACTATACCATAATTGACGGTAGTGACCTAGGAAACTCCACCTTAGTTGATTTTGACGGGCTAGAATAAAATCTAATTTAAGTGATGCTGTGTCCCAGGAGCTCTCCCCTGGCGGGGGTGGGCAGAAGGAAACTCTAGCTTACGTGATTGTGGGTACTCCAGAAAATCTATTTTAGTTCATTGTGGGGTCCCAAATTTCTACCTTAGAATTGATGGTAGGGGGTCCAGAAAATTCAGCCTTAGGGGATTGTGGGAGCCCAGTGAACTCTAAAGTAGGTGACTGTGACCCAAACTTTACCGAGATGGACGTGGTGGGCCAAAAACTCTACCTTAGGTGCCTGTGAGCCTAGGAATCTCTAACTGAAAGGAATCTCTAGCTAGGCAATTGGGCCAGGTAAGTACCACAGGTGATAGCGAGGGCCCAGGAGACTCTCCCTAAGGCGTTGGGGGCCCAGGAAACTCTACCTCGGGCGGAAGTGGTCCCAG
>NW_021702233.1:0-1469 GCF_005190385.1 Monodon monoceros
GTGAAATAGAGAGCAATTCTTAAATAATTCATTCAGGTCTTGTGATACAACCTGGATTTACCACATCTACACCCAGAGCTTGGTGAGACATAATGCCAGACACTTCGGGTTGATAGCATTGGTGAGGTTCGGTGAGCAAATGCAGACCCTTTGAAGTCATACTGCATGGAACCCATTCCATGGGTCCCAACTCTCCAGGTTGAAGGGATTCTACCTTCAGCTAAAACATGCAAGGGAAACCCAGAGTATGGTCCACCGTGTGACCGGTAAACATTTTTTAATGCATCTCAGTTTTCGACCCCTGGTACTCAGTTTCACCATTCCAGAAGCTTTAGTAACACTCTCCCCACTTGGAGAGTCTGTGCCTTTAACCTCCTGTTTGGCACAGTTTGCAATTTCTGCGCAAGATGAACAGGAATAGGGAGAACCAATTAGAGACTAGCTGTAGGTGTCTGCATGGGCAAATTTAACGATCATTTCCCACCAGGAAGAGGAAGTAGCCAAAGGCTGAACATGCCGTGCCGGAACCAGATTAGGGCCTGAAACAATCCTGTGGTTTTGCGGCCAGCTCACAAGAAAGTGAGTTGAAGAAAGGAACTCAGGGCCACTGCCTTTCACAAATCTGCAGAGTTATAAATGACAGCTATCGTCCAAAAATATATGAAGCAAGGCTGCGAAGAGGACTTGAATGCGGGGCAGAATTCCAGGAATACGATTTCAGGAGGTAAACGGGAAATCCTTTGAAAGCATAGTAAAAAGGCAGAGCCTCAACAATGATGCCCTTGGTCAAAAGGGCATATGCGATTTTTCCAGGGACCTCATTAAAGAGAGTAGGAGGCTCCCAGCATGCTTCAGTGGCCAACAGAGGGCACCCATCGCCAAGGCGACGTGAGCCAACCAGGCAGGAGTGACCTCACATCAGAGGGCACACCTCACAGAATGGTAAGGTACCCAGCCAGGATCAGACTCTCACCAGAGTGCCCACATCAGCTACGGGCTGGGAACCAGACAGGAGTGTCCTCACACTCGTGGGCCCACATCATCGAAAGTTGAGGTACCCAACACATGTTGTCTCAAACCAGAGGACCCACATCCCCATGGGTCTCGGATCGAGTCAGGCAGGAGTAGCCTCACAACACAGGGCCAATAGAATAAAAAAGCTGAGGTATCCTGCCGTGGGAACCTCCCCGCAGGTGGCCCAGAGCACCGAGTCTATGCAATCCAGGCCGCAGTGAACTCACAGCAGAGTACCCACATCATGAAACTGTGAGAAACCCAGCCGTTGGGACCTCAGAGCAGAAGGCCCACATTCCCATGGGGCTGGGAACATGGCACGAGTGTCCTCACACCACTTAGCACGTATCAGAAAATGTGGGAACCCAGCAGTTAGGGCCTGACGCCAGAGGGCCCTCATCACCGAGAGGAGGAGGCTCCCAGCAGGCTCCAACTGACACAAGAGGGCCGACGTT
>NW_021702234.1:0-3389 GCF_005190385.1 Monodon monoceros
GAGACTTTATCCCCTTGGGTTGGTCTGAAATCCTTGTATTGCTTTTTAGGACCCTTTATTTGGATCTGACACATCCTCATTTCTGCCTTGAACCTCATATTTTTCAGATTTCTCTGAACTTAATGTCCCGTCAGCTGAATTTAGGTCTCCTGAACTGAGTCTGTATATCGTTAGGTGGGTGTGGATTCCCTGTGGTGGGTGCTATGTCCTTCCTCTTAGACTGGAGTTGCAGTTTGAGTCTGACATTGTCTTTGGTCCTCTGAGCTGAATCTGGGTTCCTTGAGTTCCCAAACATCCCTGAAAATGTTTGAGTCTCCTGATGTTTGGGTTATTGCCCCTCTGGATACCCAGGGATGCCCGGGGAAAGCTAAGTCCACCGTGATGGTTGCAGGTGTAGGGGGGTCAGGTGTCTCCTGAGATTAGTCTGAGTTGCCTCTAGAGATCTGAATTACCTAAAGTCATGGGCTGCCTCACCTGTTGTGTGGGCACACCTGACAGATCTTGAACTGTTTTGTGTCTTTTAGTAGATCTGGGTCTGCTTGTATCTGAATCCCCTGGAGGTTTATGAAGTACCTGAGCTGAGTATTGGTCCTATACAATACTGGTTCTATACAGTGCTAGGCCTGGGGCCTAAAACTGAATCCTTGTCACCTGACAAGTGTGTACCTGTGTACCTGCCGGGTGCATTTTATTTCTCTAATGTGGGCCTAGTGTCTCTAGAACTGAGCTGGGGTACTCTGAAGTTGATCTTGTTTCACTGAGGTGGATCTGGCATCTCCACGGTGGGTCTGCAGTATTCAAATGAGTCTGCTCAGTTTGAACTGAGTATTGGGTCTAGGTGTGCAGAGGTGCATCTGCATGTCTTGAGCCTATTTTATGCCACTTGTGGGGTTTTGAGGACAATTATGTTGTCTGCAGAAGCCCACCGTAAGTGTGAAGTTGGTTAGAGTTTTCTGATAGTGTCTGGGGTACCTATGGTATGTTTGGGGTCTCTTGGAATGTTACGTGGGGATGTGTCTATATATACTGTGTCTGGTGTCCATGAGGTGACCTCCTGATTTGAGCCTGGGTCCTATGGGACCTGAGTCCAGATACTTCGGGGTAATGTTGGTGGATATTTGGGGCCATGCTAGAGGATCTGGATTCCATTATGTAGGTCTTGGATCGCTGGGGTGGGTCTGGGCCTCTTGAGTGGATGTCTGGGCATGTGTGAGTTGAATATGGGAACCCCAGAGGAGAGTTTGGGTGCTTGACGTGATTCTGTGGTCCCTGAGTCGAGTCTGTTTCCCCTGACCTGAGTGAGGTTCCTTGAGGATGGTTCAGTCCGATTAGGTAGGTTGTGGGCCCCCTGTATTTTACCCTGAGTTGGGGCTTAGACCCCTATGGAGTATTTTGAGTTCCCAAGTATATTGCCTGGGGTGCTTGAGGTGAGTCTGAATTCATGAAGTGGATGTTATTGCCCTTAAAGAGGTTTGCGTATCTGAGGTGATTCTAGGCTACCTGTTGTGGGTTCCCAGGACTGTGTGTAGGCCTGCCTGTGTGGTATGTTTGTATGAAACAAACATACTCTGAAACACATCTTGGACCTGTAGGTGGATCTGAGTGTTCTTTTGAGTATCTGAGGACACTGCTGTTGTCTGGAGATGCCTGAGCTTAACCTAACTCATTCCTATGAATTAGGTTTAGGATCCCTGAGGTGTATGTATGGCAATGAATATGGGTCACCTGAGATTATTCTGTGATACCCCCGGATGCATTTGGTTTGTCTGAAGTGTGTCTGGGTCTCCAGAGCTGAGCCAAGTTCCTTTGAAATTGATCTGCAGTCTGCTGAGGTGGTTCTGGCAATTCTGAGGTGGATTTTGGGACGATTCAAACTGAATCTGCCTCTCTAGCTTGGGCCTGGGATTTCCAAAGGTGAGCCTGAATGTTCTGAGTTGACTTTGGATCAACTGAGGTGTTTCTAGGCTTTTAATATGTTGTCTGTGGAAGTCTGTGTCATTGAGATGGATTAGGACTGGCCAATATCAGTTTGGGGTTCCTGAGGTGTGTCTGGGGTCCTCTGGAGTATTTTCTGGGGATGCATGTACTAAGTTTGGTGCCCATGAACTGATGTCAGCTTTTCTAATCAGAGTCTGGGTCCTGTGGACAGAGCCTGGGTTGAATTTGGGTCTGTTTGAGGTGAGTCTGTGTTTAGCCATATATGTCTTAGTGCTCCTAGGGTGGGTCTGGGGACCTCATAGATTGATATCTGGGAGTGTGTGAATTGAATCTTGGTCCCTTGATGTAATCTGGGGTCTCTAGAGGTGTGTTAGGATACTTGAGAAACCTCTGGTTTCCTTGAGTTGAATCTATGTCCTCCAAACTGAGTTTTGGTATCCTGAGGATGGCTTGATTCCTTTAAGCAGGTTGTGAGCCCCATATCTTTTACCCTGTGAACTTGCAGTATGTTTCTGTTCTCCAGGTCTGTTGCTGAGGAATGCCTAAACTGAGTCTGGATTCCTGAAGTTAGTCTTCTTTGCTCTGAAGTGGATCTGGATCTGAGGTACTTCTTCTGGATTTAGAGCCACTTGATTATGGGTCACTTGAAATAGATTTGGTTTCTCCTAGCGGGGTCCGATGTCTGCAGAACTGGGCCAGTGTACCTTGAAGTGGGTTTGAAGTTCCCCTACGTGTCATAACATAAATATATATAGTGTAAATAATAAAATATATATGTGTATAATTATATATAAAATTATGTAATTATCTGTGAAACATATATTTTTATATAAACCTTATGATAACCATAAAGCAAACATCTACAGTAGATACACAAAAGATAAAGAATGGAATCAGAGCACACTAATACAGAAAATCATCAATTTACAAAGGAAAGCAGCAAGAGAGGAAGAAAGGAACAGTGAAAGTACAAAACAGCCAGAAAATAATAGGACAGCATTGGTAAGTCTTTACCTATCAGTAATTAATCTAAGTGTAAATGGATTGGATCATCCAGCGAAAAGACATAGAGTGGCTGGTTGGATAATAAAACAACCAACTACATGCTGCCTACAGGAGACTCACTTTACCTGTAAGGACACACATAGGCTCAAAGTAAAAGTATAGAAAAAGACATTCAATGGAAACCAAATGAAAATAGGGTAGCTATAGTTATATCAGACAACATCAACTTTAGCCAAAGCATTAATGAAACAAAGATGATCATAATTTAGCCCAGCGGTCCCCAACCTTTTTGGCAGCAGGGACTGGTTTCATGGAAGACAATTTTTCCATGGACTGGGAAAAATTGCGGGGGGTGGGGGTGGGGGCGTGTTGGAGGGGATGGTTCGGGCTGTAATGCGAGCGATGGGGAACAACGGGGAGCGGCAGACGAGGCTTAATTCCCTCAC
>NW_021702235.1:0-1775 GCF_005190385.1 Monodon monoceros
ATAGGGTTAGGGTTAGTGGACGGGGACGGTTTAGTGTACAGGTTAGGGTACGACAACAGTTTAAGTTGAGCGTACGTGTTCGGGTACGGGTTAGTGTTTGCGTACAGATTAGGATTAGGAGACGTGTTAGGGTAAGCCTTCGGGTAAGGGTTAGGGTTAGGGTTAGGGGATGTGGACGGGGACGGTTTAGGGTACAGGTTAGGGTACGGCAACGGTTTAGAGTGAGCGTACATGTTAGGGTACGGGTTAGTGTTAGCGTACAGGTTAGGATTAGAGGATGGGTTAGTGTAAGCCTTCGGGTAAGGTTTACGGTTAGGGTTAGGTTTACGCGACTGGGGCGGTTTGGGATACAGTTTAGGGTACGAAAACTGTTTAGGGTGAGCGTACGTTTAAGGGTACAGTTTAGTGTTAGCGTATGGGTTAGGATTAGGGGACGGGTTAGGGTAAGGATTCGGGTAAGGGTTAGGGTTAGGGTGAGGGTTAGGGCATGGGGACAGTTTAGGGTACAGGTTAGGGTACGACAACGGATTAGGATGAGCGTACGTGTTAGGGTATGGTTTAGTGTTAGTGTACGGGTTAGGATTATGGGACGGGTTAGGGTAAGGCTTCGCGTAAGATTTAGGGTTAGTGTTAGGGTTAAGTTTAGGGGACGGGGACGGTTTAGGGTACAGGTTTGGGTACGACAAAGATTTAGGGTGATCATACATGATAGGGTATGTGTTAGTTTTAGCGTACAGTTTAGGATTAGGGTACGGGTTAGGGTAAGGCTTCGGGTAAGGGTGAGGGTGAGGGTTAGGGGACGGGGACGGTTTAAAGTACAGGTTAGGGTACGACAACGGTTTAGGGTGAGCGTACGTGTTAGGGTACGGGTTAGTGTTAGCGTACAGTTTAGAATTAGGGGACGGGTTAGGGTAAGGCTTCTGGTAAGGGTTACAGTTAGGGTTAGGGGACGGGGACGGTTTAGGGTACATGTTAGGGTACGACAATGGTTTAGGCTGTGCGTACGTGTTAGGGTATGTGTTAGTGTTAGCGTACAGGTTAGGATTATGGGACGGGTTCGGGTAAGGCTTCAGGTAAGGGTTAGGGTTAGGGTTAGGGTTAGGGGACGGTGACGGTTTAGGGTATAGGTTAGGGTACGACAACGGTTTCGGTTGAGCATACGTGTTATGGTACGGGTTAGTGTTAGCGTACGGGTTAGGGTTAGGTGACAGGTTAGGGTAAGGCTTTGGGTAAGGGTTAGCGTTACGGTTAGGGTTATGTTTAGGTTTGGGGGACGGGGACGGTTTAGTGTACATGTCAGTGTATGACAACGGTTTAGGGTGAGCGTACGTTTTAGGGTACGGGTTACTGTTAGCGTACGGCTTAGAATTAGGGGACGGGATAGTGTAAGGCTTCGGGTAAGTGTTAGGGTTAGGGTTAGTGTTAGGGGACGGGCACGGTTTAGGGTACAGTTTAGGGTACGACAACGGTTTAGTGTGAGCGTACGTGTTAGGGTACGGGTTAGTGTTAGCGTACGGGTTAGGATTAGGGGACGGGTTAGGGTAAGGCTTCGGGTAAGTGTTAGGGTTCGGGGACAGGGACGGTTTAGGTTAGAGGTTAGGGTACGACAACGGTTTAGAGTGAGTGTACGTGTTAGGGTACGGGTTAGTGTTAGCGTACGTGTTAGGATTAGGGAACAGGTTAGGGTAAGGCTTCAGGTAAGTTTTAGGGTTAGGGTTAGGGGACGGAGACGGGGATGGTTTAGGGTACAGGTTAGGGTACGACAAAAGTTTAGG
>NW_021702236.1:0-8896 GCF_005190385.1 Monodon monoceros
TTGTGTCCTTTCAGAACAACCCCCTTGCATACCAGTGCCATAAAAAAATCAATAGCCTTGAGAGACCTTTCAAGGAAATCATTGTTATTGATTCATCCCTCAAATATGACCCAATTTAGCAACAAAAGGATGCTGAACTTTATCGTTTCTTCTCAGTGAATTAATAACTCTGGGAGATTTAAATGTCTTTTCCTAGATGACAGAGGTGGCTTCTATACACATACACAATGGACACATACACACTAATAACATCCTGATATCCATTTTACATCTGTAATTCCACTCTGAATTCTCCCTGCCATTAACCAACTCAAATGCCACATTATTCAACTCCTTTCCCTTGCTGGATGGATTGGGTTCAGGAAACAGGGAGCAATTTTAATGTCCTCTTTAGTAAACCTACACCCTATTTATGAACTAAGAAGAACTAGATTTGGTTTCTATTTTCTGGTATCTTGAGCCTTTCATATGATTGCATGTCTCCAACTATATAGCTTGCAGAATTAGTATTATGATTAGAGATGCAGAAAAGTTTGGATGCCTAAAAATGTCTTCTCATCTACTAACTCATGGTTGGCACTCAACTCTCATCCCTTTATCTCTGAATCTCATCCCTTTACCTTAAATCTTTTTTTCCCATTAAAATTCAAATACTGGTTGTGCTTTAAGATCGTAGTCATTTTTACCTCAGCCTGAATGATCCAAAAGCAAGTTCTGATGATGTGTAAGAGGGAAGAGAACTTGAGGGCATAAGTGTTGTGCAGAGGGTATTAGGGAATAGAGAAGACAGAGCAATCAATAGACTCACAGGGGAAACTCAGAAAGTGGAGCTTGATGAAACAAGCAAACATCACGGCTTTGCTAAGGTCTATTCTAATTAGTTATTATTCGTGTGTAAAAGTTTGCCTAAAAAGCATAACCTATGAGTGATCTGTGCCCCTGCATATTACGGATGTATAATATAATTCAAACAGTGCAAGGAACACACTGATTACCACATGGCCTCAGCCATGCTCCATTTTGTAGTCTGCCCACTTTGAGCATCAGAAAATGGATTGTAGAAATCTGGTTCATCTTATTTTAAACTTCTCATTCCCCAAATTTGAAATAGTATTTATTTAAAAACTAGGCTCTTTAAAAAGATCGCAAAAACACTATATTCATTGAAAAGAACCTAACATTTACAACTGTAGTACGTTATGTACAATTTATTGACTATTTCTCCTGAATATACATTTATCTATTTCATAATCTAACATTTATATTAAGTATAACTATAATATGATTCTGGTGTCAACCTTGACAAAGCTGCTGAAATCCTTTGCTACAAAAATATGTCTCTGCCTTATATTTTTGTTTCAGTATTAGTTTCCACATTTGCCAGCAAGATAGTTTTCATCCTACTAAACTAATAGGCCACTTAGTTGAATACTGGATAAAATACAAATTGCAGAGAATTCTCCACTTCTGTCTATAATTTCAAAAAATTTCAACTAAAAGTGCAAAGATTTTATCAATTTCTGTAACTTGCTCTCTGCCTAAACCTACTTGCTTCTTACATCAATATTTAAGTTTCTGGTTTTAAATAACTGTGACTCTCCTTCAATGTGTTCTCTGTTAAAGGCTTTCTCCCCCTTTAGAATTGTTAGTAGGAGAAGTGGTTGGGTTTTTTTGTTTGTTTGTGTGTTTGTTTTGCGGTACACGGGCCTCTCACTGTTGTGGCCTCTCCCGTTGCAGAGCACAGGGTCCGGACGCGCAGGCTCAGCGGCCATGGCTCACGGGCCCAGACGCTCCGCGGCATGTGGGATCTTTCTGGACCGGGGCACGAACCCGTGTCCCCTGCATTGCCAGGCGGACTCTCAACCACTGCGCCACCAGGGAAGCCCAGAAGTGGTATTTTTGTGGGAAGAAAACAGCATCTTCTCTACTACTCAGTTGTCAGGACTATAGACCTACATCCTCAGTTGTATAATCAAAAACCTGGCCTGGCATCAACCAGTGGGATTGGAAACCACTTTTTCAATTCCTTGCAATTAAAATATTTACATCAACTTCTCGTTGTTTTAACAACAGCATATAGAACCCAGTGTGGGTGTGGCTCATGATTCTGCTTCTCTCACTCACGATCTTAGACTTCTTGCTTCCAACTTCCTCATGAATGTGCCTTTAGCAATTGCTGGGGGCCAGGTTTGTTTACCGCTACTGGTTTCCAACAGTTCAATGCCCTGAGGCATCTCTTGAAAGTATTTCTTTGCTACAAAGTATTTCTCTCCCCTGCCCTCACCCCACTCTCGGGTTCTGTTGCTTATTTAAGGTTTGCATCTGTAAATAGTCCTTTGGGTTTGTTTCCTTGGTGGACTGGCTGTCTTCCAAGATTTTGTTGTTAATCTTGTCTGACATTTTAAAGATGACCTTTTGGTGGTGTTATAAAACTTCTCAAGAAAAGGAAAACAGAAGTGCTCATCTAACCCTCTTCTAAAGACCATGCAAAAAAGCCAGTTGTTGTAAAACATTATGGCTGGTGATATAAATGGCTGCAGCATACTATATCTGCACCTGCATGTTTTTAACTTCCAGAAGCTAAAAATCAGCTCTGCAACATGGAATCAGACATGAAGAAAAAGCAAACAAAGAAAAAGCCAGCATTGAAAATTTTCTGCCTGATACGGGAATGTATTGGCGAACAAGCCTGCTACTTCTCATATTTACATAGACATTAGTCAAATGACCAATGCAGTAAAACAATTCTTCTATGAGAAAAAAGAATGATGCTACTTAGAGTTGATGGACATGAACTTTAGGAATTTTAGAGCTGAAAATAATCTTGGAGGCCTCCTTTTACAGATGAGGAATATGAGGTCTATGGTGCTTAGGTGAATTGTCCAAGCCAGAGATGGGACTACGGTCAAAGTTGAGGTCTTCTGCCAGGGTGTTCAGCTTACTCTTTGAACTTGCTGGCTGTTTACATATTGCATCAAGAGAGCCCATACGTACTGGATTTTCTTCCATTTACTAATAGAAGCAAGTTAGTGCCTTTACAGGTATTGTAGTATCAAATCAGCCCATTCAGTCAAACTAGTCAAAAATTAGTCAATCTAGGAGACCCAAAGCGACAATGCTTTGTAGGCTTTTTCTTTTCTTTTTTTTCCCACTGGAAATGGGAGTTAGATAGATAATGCACGTTTGTGTGTATGTATGTATACATATATATATACTTATATCTTGTTCAAATTTAAAAGAATGCAATTTTTTATAGTCTATGTATGACATAAAAATAGAACATGTCATTAATCAAATATATTTGTAGTATTTATTTTTGTAAGTAACTTCCTTTCTTTATATATCTATACAGTTTTAAAGATAATGGGACGACACAGAAATATTATTCATTTTCAAGCTAACACTGATAATGTTTTGTAAGTGCCCTAAATTATGTAAAGACTAACAGTTCCATTGTTCTATCTATTCTACGGAAAGTGGTTGATGTTTAGCTATGGAATAATGTATCAATCTCAGGAAACAATTCTTAGGTTAAAAAACTCATTTTCCCCAAGATGTCTTTTCACAAAGATTTAATTCAAAGAATTTGCCTTTGTAAGATCTCGATCACTTTTCACCATTGTTCCCATGCATGTTCCTGTTAAGGGTGCCTGATTCTGCTACGAAGCAACCCTGCAGTCTTGTGGGGGCATGATGATGAACTAATAATTATTTTAAATATGTCTGTTTGGATAGAGTCTTTGTAAGAATATCGTGATACTTTTGTCTAAGAGGCTGTGTAAGAGGGTTCTTCATTTCAGCTCACAGTTCTACAGGAATATAAGTGATAGAATGATGTTTTCCAGAAGAGTTGGAAGAATGCCAGGAGTACACTAGAAAAGCACTAGGTCTTACTTCCTCCCGCTATGCTTTTTTTCTAGAAAAGGGTAAAAATCAGTCAGATGACAAGTCAAGAAATTTACCAAACGATTTCAAAGAAATATGAGGAACATCAATATTCCTTTTATTGACTAGATTAAATTATTAATTTTTCCTTCTCATCCCAAATTCTTAAGAAAAATTGTCAAGCCATATTATGTTGAAAAATAAGTCCCATGTAAGCGAGACACGGGTATTTGAATTTTATCAGGCTTCCAGATAAAACTAAATTGTTGATTAAATCCTCTCCATCCTGCTTGCTCTTGTCCCAGACATCCCTCTCCAGTTCAGGAATATCCTCCTTTAAGTAGCTTATTTAACCATATGGGGCTGATGCTAGAAGCCTTACTGTTTTCTGTACGGTATGCTGGGATATATAAGGGGACTACCACCATATCTCCAGCATGTAGTGAGAGTCAGTAAATAGCATTCCCAGTGTGTATCTGGAAAAACAGAAAGGTGGTTCCTTTAAACAATCTTTTTTGGTGATAAAGCAAAGAATCAAAGGTATTTCATTACTAAAGAATCAGAGAATGTCCTAACTCTAAGAGAAGAGCACTTCTGATGTCATCTCAATATCCATCCAATCCAGAAGCAGAGCTGATGGTGCTACCAAGAGACAGAGCCTCCTTGTGGTGACACCACCTTCAAAAGTTTTGCAAGGTACCGCCAAACATCACCAGTTTTCTTTACAACCTTGCTTGTCTCTAGTATTTAAAGATACATCTGATACTTATTGATTCTATTTATATTTTGAGGGTGATCCCTTCTTAGGGATATCATCTCATATGCAAAGTTAGAAGTATTGATCATTGTTCTCTCCTAAACTTAAACTATTATAATTTATGTTTAAGGCAGCCGAGTTTAATAGCTTTATGACTTGGGGCCATAAAGGTGAGTGTTTAAATCTTGGTTCACTGTTTGGTAGGTGGTATATGGCCACTCCAGGTATGTTTTCTTACTTATAAAATAGGGTTTGCAGTGCTTTCTTCACAGATAAAGGATTAAATTTGATATGCTAACATAGTGTCTACCATATAGTGTACATTAAATGTGAGCCCTCTTTCCTATCTCCACTGGGCGTGGCCAACTTCTAGTTTTCTAGGATTTACCAGAAAATTTCATACCTTCTAGGAATAAATGGCTTCTGATCATATTCCCTTACCGTCTTCATTTTACTAAACTAAAGGCTCTTAATTTTTTTGTAATTCCCACATTCTTATTTCCTATCTCAGCTACTCTTCCGTTAATTTTTTAGAATTCAGTTTATTTTAGCAGGCATTAATTGAGGTAAGGGGAATTACAGTAGGTCCTGTGGTTACAAATGTAAACAGGATCCCTGTTCTCAGGTGCCTTATAGTCTAGTGTCAAGAGTAGTAAACAGACAAAAAATTGCAATTTGACCTGATAAATTCTGTGATATTGGTAAGCCTGTGACAACACAAGTGAAATATCTAAATCAGATTAGGGAGGATGGGAGATTAAAGGTAAAGGAGCTTGCCGTACTTGTAGGCTTTTCTCTAGAGTTGGCAAACATCTGTACCTGTGTTCAAGGTTTAGATTGACCAAGACAGCCTTAACATTCCTTTCAGCTTAATAAAACTTTAGACAGGTTTCTTCCTGACTTGTAGGCCCTTGACCTCCCCTTCTTTAGAACGTTTACTCTAAAAAACATGCAAATTCTTTTTTCACCCCTTTGACACGTAAATCTTCTTCTAGTAATCTTGCCAGATTTACAACCCAGGAATGTCTTTCTCAAGGACATGGGAGCCATTTTTCAAAATGTAATCATCAAGAAAGATAGCACCGCATCCTCTGTGGGAGGGCAAGAGTCTACCTTCAATAAGTGCTGATTAGCAAACACAGATGGCCTAATCACATTAACCAGTCTCCTCCTAATGTCCTCCAGTACCAGTCCACTAGCTCACTCCAGAGCTGAGAAACTCTCCCACCTTTTGTTTCAGCAGAGTTTAGTCCAATCTCTCTCTCCAATTGCAATAGTTTTGAATAAACTTTCCCTTGCCTGTTGAAGTCTGTCCTTGGGTAGGATGCATCCAGGGGAAAAAACTGATTTTTGCCCAATAATCTACTCACTGATGCCTGGCACTTGGTCAACTTTTGTAATTGCTGATTAAAAGAAGTCCATCATGTCAAGGTCTACGGGGAAACGTTTTCAATGGCTCTAAACACTTTGAGCAGTGATAAATGAAATCTCTGAGTTCACCATCTTCTAACTGGAACTAGAATTATTTTTCCAAAACTATATTTCTTTACACTTATGCACAAAATGAGCCTCTGCCTCAAAGAGACTGTGAGTAGGCTCAAGTATCCATTCGTCCTAAAAGCTTTATACTCATTCTTTTGTTATTTCAATTATCTCAAGTGTTCAGAATCATGAATGAAGTTGGGAGCAATTCATGAGGATGTTAATCAACTATAAATTACTCAACAAGGGCTCCCCTTATTATACTCTCCATGAAGCTCTCTAGAGGATCAGCTCAGACACTGGCCTCATGCACAGTCTAGATTGAGAGAAGATTTCAAATAATTGATGGTTTTAGCCAAAAATTTGAATTCTAAAAATGGATGGAAATTTGGAAATTCTAAATCAATCATAGCAAATTACAAATTATCATCAAGAAAGACTGCACAATAAAAATTTCTAAAGGTTACTGTAGAAATGAAGCTTAAATTCAAATTTAATTCTAAGGTAAATAAAAATATGTATTCCATTTTCATTTTTTTCATTATAAAATGTATAAAACCAGAATTTTCCTTCTAATGTGCGCATTTGGTGTACTTGCTTTTTCTTTCCAAAAAAAGTTTCACTAACTTAAGGTCATATACAACATATGGCACCTTAGAATTAAGGAAATATGGGAGAATGATTTTGATTACCTCCTCATGCTACATGAAAATTCATTACTTCAAACTTTCTTGGACAGTTTTTAAAAAGATGCCAGTTATCTAACTCATACAAACACCCATATACATATGTACATCTTTCTTGTTGGGGAACAGACTTATATTAGTGTAAATAAGTGGTAATTAAAGTTAATGTGTTCATTTCATATACTTATAATTTAAGATATAGGTGAAATTAGTTTGAACATGATATATACCTTTTTAAAATATATTAGAGACATATAACCACCTCAGAGTGCCTATATTTGTCCATTATGAGGTTTAGAATATACTTTACTACTTAAATGAGTTGAGTATGATATTTTATAATTATACCTTTGCTTTTATCATATATTGTGGATGTAGAGTCTTTGGTCAGAAACATACCGTCTATATTATAAAAACATCATTAGAGAAAAATGCAGTATTCTTGTAATATATAATTTAACATGAAACTAGGACAGATTTTCAGCAAAAGAAGGGAGCTGCATATATTTGGCTTTTACTGGCAGGCCTGTTTCTGCCCAGTAATTACCCAGTCTTTACATACATGTTACAGTTCAGGGCTTTTAAGGAAATCCAGCTTTCTTTGCTCTCTCATCTTTTCTTCTCACAAAATACTTAGCAAGCACATAGCTATTAGCTCCATATGAAGTGGTTGTATACATCAGGTATTTTTCACAAGCCCACTTAACCAAGGTGCCAAGTAATTTGACTAGAATCCAAACCAAATCAGTTGAAGAGCTAAGTGTGCAAAAAATCCTGTAACACACTAGATTCCAATGAGCCACAGTTTTATTAACACTGCATCACTTAACAAACTCAGATGGGGTCTTTGGGTCTTTATGTTGAGTTTCTTTAATTGGCAGATGCTTAAGAGCACACTTTATTTATTCATTAAAGAATCATCTTTTTTTAAATTTATTTATTTTTGGCTGTGTTGGGTCTTCGTTGCTACAAGCGGACTTTCTCTAGTTGCGGGGAGCGGGTGCTACTCTTCGTTGCGGTGCGCGGGCTTCTCATTGTGGTGCCTTCTCTTGTTGCAGAGCACCGGCTCTAGGTGCGTGGGCTTCAGTAGTTGTGGCACACGGGCTCAGTAGTTACTCAGGCTCAGTAATTGTGTCGCACGGGCTTTGCTGCTCCATGGCATGTGGGGTCTTCCTGGACCAGGGCTCGAGCCCGTGTCCCCTGCACTGGCAGGTGGATTCTTAACCACTGCACCACCAGGGAAGTCCCTAAGAGCACACTTTAAATGCAGTTACACAATGAGATCATGATAAGAAATGCTATAGGAATATAGGCATAGAAAAAAGAAATCATCGCTCACATATGCCCTGAGCATTTTCTTTAAAGAGAGAATCTGAACTCCATAATGAGGGTACTAACATATTACATGCTTCTCATAGTAAGTTCTTATCACTTGAGAAATATCATTAAACATTATATCTGTGCAGCTTAATCCTTCTTACCCTGAAATATACCTGTAGAAATAATACTTTAACAGTTTGAAAAAATTCAGCTATTACATAGCTATTTATCTAAATATTTATGTGAGATAATTATGAAAGCATTCTATTAATAATTTTATGACGACATTGTAATAACAATTTAGTCTTACAATTTTAGGAGAAAAAAAAGACGAATAAAGGTACTTCTTCTGGTTCAAATTGTACAAATGAAAATTCTGAAGCTAAGTAAATTGGGCAAAGTATGTTGCTGTTTCATAAGTTAATTAAAGTAAATTCATTTATTAAATTTTTAGTTTTTTATATTTTCATGGGTTTATAACACATAAGTTTCATGTGTATAATATTATATTTTGACATTTATATACACTACGGTGTGCTCAACACCAAAATGTTAGTTGTCATCTGTCATCATATTGTTGACCCCCTTTACTCATCTTGCCCTCCTTCCACCCCCTTATCCTCTGGTAACCACTACTCTGTTCTCTGTATCTGTTTCAGTTTGGTTTGTTCATTCGTTTTGTTTTGCTTGTTTCTATATGCCACATATGAGTTAAATCATATGGTATTGGTCTTTCTCCATCTGATTTATTTCACTTAACATAATA
>NW_021702237.1:0-1079 GCF_005190385.1 Monodon monoceros
ATCTTAAAATAATGATACAAATGAACTTATTTACAAAACAGAAACAGGCTGACAGACTTAGAGCATGAACTTCTGGTTACTGGAGAGGGAGGGGTGGGGGGAGGGATAGATAGGGAGTTTGAGATTGACACGTACACACTGCTATATTTAAAATACATAACTAACAAGGACCTACTGTATAGCACAGGGAACTCTGCTCAATATTCCGTAATAACCTAAATGGGAAAGGAATTTGAATAAGAACTTATACATGTATATGTATAACTGAGTCACTTTGCTGTACACCTGAAACTAACACAACATTGTTAATCAATGATACTCCAATATAAATAAAAATTTAAAAAATAAAGATAATGAGATTCCTTTAAAAAAAATAAAAAATAAAACATACACATCTTGACATTAAAATACCGAAAAAAAAACCCATGTTCCAGAAGGATATCAACAATATATTATTCATATGAAGTTTATAAATTAATAGAAGCCTACTATGTATTTTAATTAACATTATTTATTATGAGTTCATTAAGTTACTCTTTATTAATATTTATATACATTTATATATATTTATAGTAATAACAATATATAAATGGTCTGGGTGAATTCCCAAGAAGATGAAAAACATGGAAATTTATAGAAATGAGGGGAATTGTAGAGGAGTAGGAGTAGTTATCTAAACTCTATGAGAGTGAAAGGAACTGTAATTGTTAACTCTAATTTTTCTTCCTTTTTTTTTTTTTACAGGCATACAAATGCCAATAATTTTTAAAATCTCATAGTTGGTATGTGCCTGAAAGTTACCAGCCATACCTTTTATTTATTTGAATATTGTTTTATAAGATTGGAATTAACATTAAAATGGAAACAAAAAAATGTGTAGACATAGATTTTTATAGAGCGAGTTCCATGGAGGCCAATGCAAGGAGGGGAGACATTTTGAGAAAGAATTACTTTGAACTTGACTTGTAAGTTGATAACTGTTGGGGAAGGGAGTTTAATGCAACATAAACTAATAAATATTATTTTATTTCTTTCTAGCCTTTGAAATGTTTCAACTGAATTAGTAGTCTAAAACTTGG
>NW_021702238.1:0-1698 GCF_005190385.1 Monodon monoceros
GTGATGTGTGTCCCCTTGTTTGAGGCCACATGTGCTGTGTTCCTCACCTTTCGCTGATGTGGCCCCACTGGTGTGAGGACACTCCTGCCTGGTTTCCATCGCCTTGGTGATGTGAGCCCTCTGGTTAGAGTCTGATCCTGGTTGGGTTCCTCACATTTCTGTGAGGTGGGCCCTCTGCTGTGAGGTAACTCCTGCCTGGCTTGCTCCCGTTGCCTTGGTGATGTCGGCCCTCTGGTGGCATTTGGAGCCTGCTGGTAGCCTCCTCTCCTCGGTGATGAGGGCCCTCTTGCGTCAGGCCCTAACTGCTGGGTTCCCACATTTTCTGATATGTTCTAAGCTGTGCGAGGACACTCCTGCGAGGTTCCCATCCCCATGGGGATGTGGGCCTTCTGCTTTGAGGTCCCACCGGCTGGGTTGCTCACAGTTTCATGATGTGGGCCCTCTGCTGTGAGTTCACTGTGGCCTGGATCCCATAGACTCCGTGCTCTGGGCCACCTGCTGGGAAGTTCAAACTGCTGGATTCCTCACATTTTTTATTCTGTGGGCCCTGTGTTGTTAGGCTACTCCTGCCTGCCTCACTTGGAGAACCTTGGAAATGTGGGTCCTCTGGTTTAGGCCACATGTGCTGGGTTCCTCACCTTTTTATAATGTGGCCCCACTGGTGTGAGGACACTCCTGCCTTGTTCCGATCCCCTTGGTGATGTGGCTTCTCTGGTGAGAATCTTATCCTGGCTGGGTTCCTCACCCTTCTGTGAGGTAGGCTCTCTGCTGTGAGGTCACTCCTGCCTGACTGGTACACGTCACCTTGGCGACATGGGCCCTCAGTTGGGAGTTGGTGCCTGCTGGGAGTCTCCTCCCCTCGGTAATGAGGGACCTCTGGCGTCAGGCCCTAACTCCTGAGCTCCCAAAATTTTCTGATGTGCACCTTGTGGTGCGAGTACACTCCTGCCAGGTTCCCAACCCCATGGGAATGTGGGCCTTCTGCTCTGAGGTCCCAACGGTGGGTTGCTCAGTTTCATGATGAGGGCCCTCTGGTGTGAGTTCACTCCGGCCTGGATCCCATAGCCTCGCTGCTGCTGGCCGACTGCAGGGAGGTTCCAACTGCGGGATTCCTCACCTTTTTTCTTCTATGGGCCCTCTGTTTTGAGACTCCTCCTGCCTGCTTCACTCCAGGCCCCATGGTGATGTGTGTCCTCTGGTTTGAGGCTACGTGTGCTGGGTCCCTCACCTTTCGATTATGTGGTCCCACTGGTGTGAGGACACCCCTGCCTGGTTCCTATCCCCTTGGTGATGTGGGTCCTCTGGTGAGAGTGTGATCCTGGCTGGGTTCCTCACCCTTCTGTGAGGTGGGCCCTCTGCTGTGAGGTCACTCCTGCCTGGCTGGCACACCCCGCCTTGGCAACGTCGGCCCTCTTGTGTCAGTTGGAGCCTGCTGGGAGCCTCCTCCCCTTGGTGATGAGGGCCCTCTGGCGTCAGGCCCTAACTGCTGGGTTCCCACATTTTCTGATACGTGCTAAGTGGTGTGAGGACACTCGTGCCATGTTCCCAGCCCCATGGGAATGTGGGCCTTCTGCTCTGAGGTCCCAACGGCTGGGTTGCTCACAGTTTCATGATGTGGGCCCTCTGCTGTGAGTTCACTGTGGCCTGGATTGCATAGACTCGGTGCTCTGGGCCACCTGCAGGGAGGTTCCCACAGCA
>NW_021702239.1:0-2418 GCF_005190385.1 Monodon monoceros
AATCAGCGGCTCCTTTAACCCCGTCCTGTCTGAACAAAAAACAGACGCCCTCCAGCGACCTACACGCAGAGGCAGGGCCAAATCCAAAGCTGAGCTCCTGTGAGCTGTGAGAACAAAGAAGAGAAAGGGAAAATCTCTCCCAGCAGCCTCAGAAGCAGCGGATTAAAGCTCCACAATCAACTTGATATACCCTGCATCTGTGGAATACCTGAATAGACAAGGAATGATCCCAAATTGAGGAGGTGGACTTCAGGAGCGAGATCTATGATTTTTTTCCCTTTTCCTCTTTTTGTGAATGTGTACGTGTATGCTTCTGTGTGAGATCTTGTCTGTATAGTCTTGCTTCCACCATTTGTCCTAGGGCTCTATCCGTCCATGGTTTTTTAAAAAATTTTTTTTCTTAATAATTAATTTTAATTGTAATAACTTTATTATACTTTACCTTCAGTCTTTCTTTCTTTCTTTCTTTCCTTCCTTCCTTCCCTCCTTTAGACAACGAATCACCCCAAATTGAGGAGGTGGTCTCTGAGAGCAAGATTTATGATTTTTCCCCCTTTACCTCTTTTTGTGAGGGTGTATGTGTATGCTCCTGTGTAGGATTTTCTCTGTATAGCTTTGCTTCCAACATTTGTCCTAAGGTTCTATCCGTCCCTTTTTTTTTTCTAAATATTTTTTAATTCAATATATTATACTTTATTTTATTTTTACTGTATCTTCTTTCTTCCTGTCTTTTTTCCTTCTTTCCGTCCCTCCTTCCTTCCTTCCTCCCTCCCTCCCTCCCTCCCTCCCTCCTTTCTTTCCTTCTTTGCTTCTTTCTTCCTTCCTTCCTTTCCTCCTTTCCTTCTTTCTTTCCTCATACTTCTACTAATTCTCTCTACTTTTTCTCCCTTTTGTTCTGAGCCGTGTAGATGAAAGGCTCTTGGTGCTTCAGCCAGGAGTCAGGGCTCTGCCTCTGAGGTAGGAGAGCCAACTTCAGGTCACTAGTCAACAAGAGACTTCCCAGCTCCACATAATATTAAATGGCAGAAATCTCCCAGAGACCTCCATCTTAACACCAGCACCCAGCTTCACTCAACGACCAGCAAGCCACAGTGCTGTACAACCTATGCCAAACAACTAGCAAAACAGGAACACAACCCCACCCATTAGCAGAGAGGTGGCCTAAAATCATAATAAGGCCACAGACACCCCAAAACCCACCACCAGACGTGAACCTGCCCACTAGAGAGACAAGATCCAGCCTCATCCACCACAACACAGGCACCAGTCCCCTCCACCAGGAAGCCTACACAGCCCACTGAAACAACCTTAGACACTGGAGACAGACATCAAAAACAATGGGAACTACGAACCTGCAGCCTGCAAGAAGGAGACCCTAAACACAGTAAGATAAGCAAAATGAGAAGACAGAAAAACACACAGCAGATGAAGGAGCAAGATAAAAATGCACCAGACCTAACAAATGAAGAGGAAATAGGCAGTCTACCTGAAAAAGAATTCAGAACAATGATAGTAAGGATGATCCGAAATCTTGGAAATAGAATGGACAAAATGCAAGAAACAGTTAACAAGGACCTAGAAGAAATAAAGAGGAAACAAGCAACGATGAACAATGCAATAAATGAAATTAAAAATACTCTAGAAGGGATCAATAGCAGAATAACTGAGGCAGAAGAATGGATAAGTGACCTGGAAGATAAAGTAGTGGAAATAACTACTGCAGAGCAGAATAAAGAAAAAAGAATGAAAAGAACTGAGGACAGTCTCAGAGACCTCTGGGACAACATTAAATGCACCAACATTCGAATTATAGGGGTTCCAGAAGAAGAAGAGAAAAAGAAAGGGACTGAGAAAATATTTGAAGAGATTATAGCTGAAAACTTCCCTAATATGGGAAAGGAAATAGTTAATCAAGTCCAGGAATCACAGAGAGTCCCATACAGGAGAAATACAAGGAGAAATACACCAAGACACATATTAATCAAACTGTCAAAAATTAAATACAAAGAAAGCATATTAAAAGCAGCAAGGGAAAAACAACAAATAACACACAAGGGAATCCCCATAAGGTTAACAGCTGATCTCTCAGCAGAAACCCTACAAGCCAGAAGGGAGTGGCAGGACATAGTGAAAGTGATGAAGGAGAAAAACCTGCAACCAAGACCACTCTACCCAGCAAGGATCTCATTCAGATTTGATGGAGAAATTAAAACCTTTACAGACAACCAAAAGCTGAGAGAGTTCAGCACCACCAAACCAGCTTTACAACAAATGCTAAAGGAACTTCTCTAGGCAAGAAGCACAAGAGAAGGAAAAGACCTATAATAACGAACCCAAAACAATTTAGAAAATGGGAATAGGAACATACATGTCGATAATTACCTTAAATGTAAATGGACTAAATGCTCCCACCAAAAG
>NW_021702240.1:0-6723 GCF_005190385.1 Monodon monoceros
ATCATTGCTATTCTGCAAAACAACAAGGCACAGAAGCAGATGTCTTATTTCTGAGATTTCTTCCCCCAGGATTATTATGATTAAAGATCCTTTCCCCCCACTCCCTGGAGAGGACAAGGGCCTGCTCGCTGGAGGTTTTATAATGACTTGGGGAAAGGCTCAAATATCCCCCCATTATGGTAATCCACCCCAGGGGCAAACCACACAAGAATATTATGAATTTATTTTATTTTTCTATCCTTGCAAAGGTAATACTCAGCTCATTAGAATATGAAAACTATACTGTCAAATTTCAGAATTACATGGATGAAGAAAATCACCAAAGTGGCATCGTATCACGTGTGTTATAGTTGTATTTACTATATTGACTATATTAACTATGTTGTGTTAACAATATATTGTATAACTATATATTGAAAAGGCAAAATGCTGTAACTTATTTCCGAGAAAATAATTATGTTGGCAAACCCCAAATTGTACATTGTAGACAGGTCCCAGGAAAAGAAGATTTAATTCATAGTGGACAAGAGGTTGGCTTCGGTTTTCAGCCATGTGCTATTTCAAGAATTAAACGTCATGAATAATACAGGATATGAGAGGAATAGTCTAAAGATGGAAAAGCACATTTTGATTAGGAAAGAGAATTTAAGGCTTAAGTCTTTTTTTTTAAGGAAAACTGCCTTATTACTATGAGATAAGAAAATTGTTTCCTTTTCTTCCTTGCTTCTTTTTCTTTTTTTTAACCTTTTTAATTTTGGATATTTGACCTCTAAGCTGAGATGACTGAAAATGCCTCCTCTGGGCATCAACCTTTTTGAAAGACTTTTTCCCCCTCCGTAAGGGCTATTTGTCTCTTGGAAGCATTGCCTACATTACTCACCAAGAGGCAAGCATTTGTCCTTGCACTAAATGCTGACATCTCCTGATAAGAGGGAAGCTGCAAAGTAGAAGAATTGAAGGTCAATATGTTGATATTGGTCTCAAGAGCATTGATGTACATTTGTGTATTGCGGAAGGGGAGAGAAGCTTGAGAGTGGGCCAGTGGGGAGGGGTAAATATTTTGTGATGCTGTCTACCTATGGGCTTATAAAGTTTACAGCTGCATTAGGAGGACAAGCATTACCATTAGCATGAAAAATAGGGCAGACCTCAGTTGCAAAAGCTTCTAGCCATACACATAGGGCAATACGTAAATGATACACCTTATTGCATTCACCCATTCACCCTCCCCTGTTCATGCTAATTGGAAATTTCAATCCATTTCAGAGAAGTAACACAACTATCGATCATTTTCCCTGGCACGAATCTTCCTAGAGCTCACGCACTAGCCCATGTGTCTTAGATTTAATATCTGATCACTAGCTGGATTGAAGCCAAGAGGTGGTTCCCAAAGTTGCTGCACATTAGAATCACCTGGGGAACTCTGCGACCTCCCTGTGCCCAGGCTCCTCCCTAGACCTACTGAATCAAAATCTCTGGGGCTGGGACCCAGACACCAATGTTTTTCTTAAAAGCTCTTTAGGCAATTCAAATGAGCAGCAAAGCTTGAGAAGCAGCCCAATAACGGGAACAAACTTATTTCACACAGATAAAGTGGGGCAATTCATATGTTAAAAGAACATGAATATATGTCCATGCCTCTCTCACACTTTGTCACAGTTTACCCTTCCCCCTCCCCATATTCTCAAGTCCATTCTCTAGTAAGTCTGTGTCTTTATTCCTGTTTTACCCCTAGATTCTTCATGACATTTTTTTTTCTTAAATTCCATATATATGTGTTAGCATACGGTATTTGTCTCTCTCTTTCTGACTTACTTCTACACTGTTGGTGGGGATGTAAATTGGTGCAACCACTATGGAAAACACTATGGCAGTTCCTCAAAAAGCTAAAAATAGAGCTACCATATGATCCAGCAATCTTACTCCTGGGCATATATCTGGACAAAACTATAATTCGAAAACATACATGCACCCCTATGTTCACAGCAGCACTATTTATAATAGCCAAGACATGAAAACAACCTAAATGTCCACTGACAGATGAATGGATAAAGAAGATGTGATATATATAAAATGGAATACTACTCAGCTATAAAAAAGAATGAAATAATGCCATTTGCAGCAACATGGCTGGACCTAGAGACTATTATACTAAATGAAGTAAGTGAGAAGGAGAAAGACAAATACCATATGATATCACTTATATGTGCAATCTAAAATATGATACAAATGAACTTATCCATGAAACAGAAACAGACTCACAGACATAGCACACAAACTTGTGGTTCCCGAGGGGAAGGGGGAGGTAGGGGAGTGACGGATTAGGAGTTTGGCATTAGCAGAGGTAACCTATTATATATATGATGGATAAACAACAAGGTCCTACTGTATAGTACAGGGAACTATATTCAATGTCCTGTAATTAACCATAATGGAAAAGAATATGAAAAATTATATATATGTATAACTGAATCACTTTGTTGTACAGTATAAACTAACACAAATTGTATATCAACTAAACTTCAGTAAAATAAATGTTTATAAAAAGGAAAAAAAACATGAATACATATATATACATATATATGTTTCTTTTTTTCCTCTTTATTCTGTTTGTGTTTCAAATAGGCTTTTTTTTTTCCTTCTGCAAAAAGCGTTATTGTTTCCATTTGGTCCAAGGCTTGGGAGAGGGCTCCAGGGCGGTTACAAAGCTGCCTAGTAGCTGCAGAGCAGGGCTTCAGGCAGAAGCTCTGATGCCAGAGGGGCTCCTCAGAGGCCGCTGGACTTCAGAGACTCCTGTTTGTGCTCGAGGGTGAGCCTTTCAAAGAGATACTCGCCCAGCACAGCCTGTGGACCAGCCAGCCTGCGGAGGTTGGTCAGGTGGTCGCCCATCTTCTTGATGAGTTTCACCTGCTCCTCCAGGAAGCGGCTCTCCAGGAAGTCACAGTGGTGGGAGTCTGCGCGGGCGGAACCCAGGGCGCGCAGATCTGATAGTGCCTGATGCAGGCTCTTCTCCTTAAGAATGGCGGCTTCCACAGCGTCCTGGGTTTTACCCCACTCATCTTGAGAAGGTTTCCGCGCATCCTGAAAGAGGGCGTGGCCACAGCACTGGTTTTGCATTTTCAAGAGACGCTGGGCGCCCTCACACTTCTCCTCAGCCAGTTGGCGAAAAATGTGGCCCACGCTGTCCAGAGTCCCATTGTTGCTGTCGAAATAGAAGCTCAGAGAGAGGTAAGTGTCCCCAGATGCATGTTGAACAGGCGGTGGACGGCGGCCTCCACCTCGATGGAATAATTCTGACGAACCTGGGAACTCGTGGTTGATCAGTGATAAGGAGCTAAGCTCAAAAAACGGTGTTGGCCTGTCCTGGAGGCTGAGGATAGCTGAGTGGCTGATTCCAAAGGTTGCGACAGGAAGAAAGGTTGGAGGGTGGTCGGGGGCTGGAGCAAGGAGCGTCCCTGGGTCTGTTCATTCCAAACACTGTTGAAGCAAAAGACAGAACTGCAGGACTGCCGAGCGCACTGCCTCAAATAGGCTTTGATATAAATGAACAAGAAGTCCAAGCAAGGACAAAACTTACCCTTCCCCCCACCAAAATAGCTGGCGATACTAGAATCTAGACCTGGGAAGGGATTCTTCCATTACTTTCTGAACATTCTAAGCCACTAGAGCAGTGGTTCTCAAAGTATGGTCACCTTGTAACCAAGCAGTACCCTATGGGGCCTTCCTAGGACAGACCCATCCCCCATATCCTCTGCTGTAGTTCCTCTCTGAAGTACTCAGATAATAGTATCTCAGGCATACTTCTTGAGTTTTCAGATGTTAAAAACCACCACCCAATGGAAGAAATTAACTCCTTGATGATCATGAGCACGTAGCCCCCAGACCTTCTGGCACCTAAGGATGGATAATGTTACCTGCCCTATGGCCTCCACATCAACCAATCAGAGGATTGTGCACGAGCTGATCACATTCCCTGGGACGTCCCTCCCTCACCTGGCCTTTAAAAATGCTTTGCTGAAATCCTTTGGAGATTTCAGGGTGTTTTGGAACACGGGCCACCCCTCTCCTTGCTCAATCCTGCAATAAACCTTTCTCTGCTCCAGACTCCAACCTTTAGTTTTGTTTGGCCTCACTGTGCTTCAGACGCACGAACCTGCATTCGGTAACAACCTGACCAGTTTTACCAGCGTCCCCTGATAATGTGTCAGATATTCAAGTTTTAGGGCCCTGTCCCAGCCCTATGGAATCAGCAACTCTGGTGGGGCTCAGTGATCTCTGTTATAACAGGCCCTCCAGATGATTTTTATTCACCTTAAACTTTGAAAATATCTGCATTGTCAGCTGGCCAAAGCGTCCACCAGCAGGTGAAGGGGAGTGGCGCCTGGAAAAGATAGGGACCAGCCAAGGCAAGTACAGCAGCATTTGCCGTGGTAGTAATGGAGAATGCCTTTTCTCCACTGGTTGGCACAGACTAGGATCTGGGAGCAGTGGCAGGGTTATTTAGGGTGCTTTACATTTCAATGTAGAGTGGTTTGCCAGGGACTTCCCCTGTGTGAGCACTTAAAATCTCATCCTGGCAAACCCCTTAGCCCTGGGTTTGAAAAACGTAGGGAATAACATGAAATGTAGGGGAAACATGATCTAGGTTTTGGGCAAGTCACAAGTGCTAATTAAATCTAAGCAAGTTGGACAACATCTAGCCTTCTCTACCCAGTTTCGGGGAGGTAAATCTGATTGGGTGAAAGGACTTATTGTTAAGAGATCCTTGTAGAAACATCCCCTTCTGCTCAGTCCGCTGGTTCTCAGTTCTGGCTAGACATTGGCATCGTCTGAGGAGATTTAAAATGATTTTATTGGTCTACGATGACCAGCCGTCAGTGTGAGGGTTTTTAAAAAGTGCTTCAGATGATTCTAATGCGCAACCAAATTTAGGTGCCACTGCTTAAGCTTTTGAACGGCTGCTGCATATTTTCACCTCATCTTCCTATGAGAATATCCAACTGTAGTTGACGTTTGTTTTTTTTTCTTTTTCTTTTTTTAACTGTCTTATTATAAGATTTACTGTTTTAAATAAGGTTGAATGTACAGAAAATCTTGCTAGTCCATCTGGTATAGCTGGATACTTAGAATAATATCGTTAAGATATATACCATTTAAGTATTGTGACTGGCCTTTTTTTTTTTTGAAATTAACATATGCATTGAATTAGTATGTTCTCTTTTGAAGTTGTTATGTTGGGGAGCTATACCTCTAATCTGCCATTGCTAAATATCTGGACACCTTTTATTAGGAATTGCTTTTAGAAATCTTTAGGGATTAAAACCAAGATTGCTGTATTATTTGTACTGGAACCACAAAAACCTCACAGAGTTCCCCCGCTGTACCTTCTACCCCCATCTCTAACCCTTGGCAACTTCTAATCTGTTCTCCATCTCCACAGTTTTGTTATTTTAAGAATAATATGTAAACATAATCATGAATTACTTAATCTTCGGAGATCGGCTTTTCAAAATTTTTCCCTCGGCATCATTCCCTTGAAGTTCATTTCAATTTTTGCATATATTAGTAATTTGTTCCTGTTTGTTGCTCGGTAGTATTCTATCATAAGATTTTATCACACTTTGTTTCAACATTCATCCACTGAAAGACATTTGGGTAGTTGCCAGTTTTTGGCTATTATATATAAAACTGCTATGAACATTTATGTGTAAGTTTCTGTGGGAACTTAATTAAGTTTTTGTTTCTTTTGGATAAATGCTCAAGAGTACAATTACTGCGTTGTAGGGTGAATCTACTTTTAGGATTAAAAGAGACTGTCAAGCTGTTGATCAGAGTGGCTAAACCATTTTATTTTCCCACCAGTGATGTGATATAATTTTTCTACGTACTCGCCAGCATTTGATGTTGTCACTATACTTTAATTTTAGTTATTCTCTGACATCTCATTATGGTCTTAATTTGCATTTCCCTAATGGCTAATGATGCTGAGCATCTTTTCATGTGCTCCTTTGCCATGTGTATATTCTCTTCCATGAAATGTCTGTTCCTGTCTTCTGCCTATTTTCTAGTTGGATTTTTTTAAATTGTTTGAAGAGTTCTTTGTATATTATAGATACAAGTCATTTGTCTCATATGGGATTTTCAAATATGTTTTCCTACTGTGTAATTTGAGTTTTCATCCACTTAAAAGGATCTTCTATGAAGCATTTTTAACTCATTTTGATGAGATCCAATTTATCAGTTTTTGCCTTTATTGATCATACTTTTGGTGTCAAGTCTAAGAATTATTCCCCTAGTTCTAGATGCCAAACCTTTTCTCCTATTTTTTTTCTAAAAATGTCCTGCTTTTACATTTAAGATTATGATCCACTTTGATTTAATTTTTGTGTAAGATGTGGAGGTTAAGGTTCATTTTTAGTTTGTTTGTTTTTGTCGAGGGATGTCCAACTGTTTCAGTACCATTTTTTTGAAAAGTCTATTCTTCCTTGATAGCTTTTGCACTGCTGTCAAAAACAAGTTATATGTATTTATGTCAATCTATTTCTGGGTTCTCTATTCTATTCCATTGATCTATGTATCTACCCTCCATCATTACTGCAAAATCTTAAAATTGGGTAGATTAATTCCTCCCATTTTCATCTTCCTTTACAAGTTGTTTTAGCTATTCTTCAGCCTCTTCTTACCATATAAATCTTAGAATAAGCTTGTCTATATCCACAAAAA
>NW_021702241.1:0-9705 GCF_005190385.1 Monodon monoceros
CAATCCCACTACTGGGCCTATACCCTGAGAAAACCATAATTCAAAAAGAGTCATGTACCACAATGTTCATTGCAGTTCTATTTACAATAGCCAGGACATGGAAGCAATATAAGTGTCCATTGACAGATGAATGGATAAAGATGTGGCACATATATACAATGAATATTATTCAGCCATAAAAAGAAACGAAATCGTTATTTGTAGTGAGGTGGATGGATGTAGAGTCTGTCATACAGAGTTAAGTAAGGCAGAAAGAGAAAAATAAATACCGTATGCTAACACATATATATGGAATCTAAAAGAAAAAAAATAATGGTTATGAAGAACATAGGTGCAGGACCAGAATAAAGACACAGACATAGACTATGGACTTCACACGGGGAGGGTAAGGTTAAGCTGAAACGAAGTGAGAGTGGCAATGACTTGTATACACTACCAAATGTAAAATAGATAGCTAGTGGGAAGCAGCCGCATAGCACAGGGAGATCAGCTCAGGGCTTTGTGACCACGCAGAGGGGTGGGATAGGGAGGGCGGGAGGGAGACGCAAGAGGGAGGAGATATAGGGATGTATGTATACGTACAGCTGATTCACTTTGTTATAAAGCAGAAACTAACACACCATTGTAAAGCAATTATACTCCAATAAAGCTGTTAAAAAATAATAATAATAAATAAATTAAATGGAATAAATGTGCAATTTTATTAAATGTCATTATTTTTTTATCAAAAATGGTAAATTCAAATGTCCATCGATGGGGCTTGAATAAACAGTGGGATATTTGCTCAACAGTGTGCTATGCAGCTGTCTAAAGGAATGAAGGAATTTCCCTGCACTGGTGTGGAGTTACCTGCAGAATACATTCTGTTTTTTAATTTTTACTGGAGTATAATTGATTTACAATGTTCTGTGACTTTAAGGTGTACAGCAAAGTGAATCTGTTATACATATACATATATCCATTTTTTTAAGATTCTTTTCCATAGAGGTCATTACAGAGTATTGAGTAGAGTTCCCTGTGCTACACAGTAGGTCTTTATTAATTATCTATTTTATATATAGTAGTGTATATATGTCAATCCCAATCTCGCAGTTTATCCTTCCCCTCCCTTTTACCTCCTGGTGTAGAATATATTATAAAGTAAATTTTCTTAAAAAGCAAGAAATAGAAAAATATATACAGTACATCACCTTTTCCATAAGCAGGGGAAGGAATATATATGTATATGTGTGTGTATAGGTATATATACATATATATATGTACGTGTGTGTGTATATATATATAAAACACACTGGGTTTTTTATAGATGCCATCTTCTTCCCTCACTAGAACATATTTGAACTTGAAACTAACAGAGCCTTTGCATCTAACTTCTAATCCACTGATATTTCTGGGCTACAGAAACAAGTTAAAGGTCACCATGAAGTAGCAATTAACCAAATCTAGAACGTGACATACTCTACAGTACAGTTGACTCCATTTCTTCAACACATCAATGAGAGGAAAACAAATTAATAAGAAGAAAGGGAAAATATTCTCATTAAAAGTTACTTAAAAGTAACCCGAGACATAACTCTTCAAGTCGTCCCACTAGAAAATATTTTAGAATTATTATTTTGTTAGATGTGCTAGCAGCATAATAATTATAAAATAAAATAATGTTTGTTTGTTTTGAGATTCATACTGAAGTCCGTTTTGGAGGTGGTTGCAATAATATGATACCTGGGATTTCTTTTTGAATACTGCAGGAAAGAAGAGGGTGGGAGAGAAAAAAGTAGAAAAGTGACGCAGCCAAACAACAAACACAGCACATATTTTTACGGTTGTTAAGTATGGTTCTTCGCGCTTTCTATGTTTGTTTCATGTACAGATTTTCATCATATCAATGAAAGAAAAATAAAAGGGAAAATTGTAGGAGGGGCCACTTTGGCCACTATATTAGTCATGCTGCAAAACAAACAAACCTTGAAATAGTAGTGGTGTACAAAAATAAGTTAGTTCTCATGCTAGCCGTTCTGGAGTTCTGCTCCAGGAGTTTTTTCTAGTGCCTGGGCTGAAGTGGCAGAAACTAAGTAGGGCACATTCTTGCCATAATAGAAAACAGAAGCCCCAGGAGAAGCAAGCAAAGTCACACAATGCCTTCCTGTCCCCACGTGGGAACAGGCGCTACCACTTCTCTCACATCCATTGGCCAAAGCAAGATGCACCCCGGAGGGCAACCAACACCCCTGCAGAGGGACCTTCACTCCTCCCAGGGAAGCCTGGGCAGAGGTGGGGACTGAGGGAGAAGGCAGGGAGGGAAAACTTATTGAGAAACCATTGATCTCAGGGGACAAGATTCAGAGTTTGATTCTAGGCATGCCCTTCTGTCCAACTGTAGGAAGAAAGTAGACAGTTAACTATAGGAGTCTGGATCTCAAGGAAGAGTTTGGGACAGAGAGGGAATTTTTAATGTTAATTTACTATTGCTTTCACTGATTTTCCTGGATATTTTTGGTATTAAATATTAAGAAAGCATATTGACAAGACTAATCATGGATATTTTCCAAATCTTGATTAGAAATGTGTAAAGAGGAGGTTTATATAAAATAGCAGAATTCAGATAAAATACAAATAGATTTGCAAATAATTTTTCAAGGCTACATGATTCTGTCAGATGATTTTAATCCTAAATTATCTTTTTGATTTTCAAAATAGCGAACTGGCAACCAGCAAAATGCTGGAGAATCGCAGAGCCCACAGGACCTAAGGTGTCGTGTGGTTTTAACTCCTGGTCACTTCACTGACTTGACAACATCTGTCAGATGGTCATCCAGACTTGGTTGCCTTCTTTCAATGAAGGAAACCAGCGATTTTACAGGGTGTCTCACTTGATATTTGGAGGATTCCCAGGGTTACCAAGCTCTTATTGACATCTCGATTCTGTACTGACCAGCACTGTGGCCTCACTAAGCCTCATTTTTTTCTTCACTGGGAATAGGAATACCTTGCTCATGCCCCAGCCCTTAGTGTACAGCGAGAACAATTGCTCTTCCTTGGGTAAGCTGAATCCCTTCAATATTCTATTGATATTACACTCACCAATTGCTGATTGTGGTTTCAGAATTATAGCACAGTGTTTTTACAGTAGCCTGAGATATTATTTATCTGGGACTAAGGGGGTCATTATCGTCTGTACATTGGAATCACCTGGGAAAAAATATGAAGCCTGGGTCCCATCCCCAGAGAATTTGATATAAGTATCAGAGGTGTCCTGAGTATTGAATCGTTACAAGCTCCTCAAGTGATTCTAAGGTATAGTCAGGGTGAGAACCACTGGCTTGGGGATATGAACTCTTTAAAGCAGATTCGTGATTGTTCTTAACCATCATTTCTTTCTTAGGCTAAAATTTCCTATTGACTTTAAGTCAAAACAGCTGTTTTCCGGGAGCAGCGAGTCCTCAAGCCACATTTGGAGAAAAGGGTTTATTGGAAACATGTAACTGATGATATAAAGGGAATTTCATGGAAATCCAAGGAGAAGCCACACAACAGCAGTGGTCTTCTTAAAGGCTAGGCCTGGAGCTTGCTTCTTGAGTCACAGCAGTTGGGTCAATGAGCTGCACAGCAGTTCATGGGTTCTCAAAGGTCAGCATGAGGCAGAATCATCCTGGGGGTGCCAGTTTCAGAGTTTGTGCCTCAGTGGACCCAGAGCCCAAGAATTTGAATTTCTAATAAGACCTGGTGATGTTGCCACAGCTCACGTGGCGGCCACACTTTGAAGACATCGTGCTGGTTGTCTGCTCCTTTTGGATGTCTATGAATTTGCTTCATTTGCCAGTCACTGCTTCTGCCTTCCTACTCCTTCAGTGGTTCTCACACCTGTGTTCTACAGCCATCCAGATGATTCTGTGGCAAGATGCAGCAGGAGAAGCCCTGTGTGGGGGTTTGGTCTGGACACGACCAGACCTCACTCTTCCTTCAGGGTTTGCTGTCACCCATCACTGCTGGTGGTTTAAATTCCAAAGAAGTAGCTGATTGGCCCAGTCCATCTTTCACATCATACCATAGGTCACTGGTCACTGGTCAGTTTGGTTTGCCATATACTCAATCAGCCATAGTATAGGTGAACCATCTCCCTAAAGACTTTGATTCACGAAGTCTGGTGTGCAGCCAGCCTTAAGAATTATTGCTATATCAAGGGGGAGGTGGCGGAGGAAAGGGATGGACTGGGAATTTGGGGTTGGTGGATGCAAACTATTACATTTAGAATGGATAAACAACGAGGTGATACTGTATAGTGCAGGGAACTATATCCAATCTCCTGGGATAAACCATAATGGAAAAGACTATTAAAAAAAGAATGTATATATGTGTAAAACTGAGTCACTTTGCTGTACAGCAGAGATTGGCACAAAACCGTAAATCAACTGTACTTCCATTAAAAATTGGAAAAAAAAGAATTATTGCTATAAAACCGGTTCTTAAAGTGGAGCCCTTGGGCCAATAGCAAGACCATCACCTAGGAACCTGACAGAAATACAAATTCTCAAGCTGTAACCCGACTTCTAAGTTAGAAACTCAGGGTGGGGCGTGGCAATCTGTGTCCTAACAGACTCTTCAGGGGACACTGCTGTGCCCCAAAGTTGACAATTACTGTCACAGAAGAATTGGACTTCAGGCTCCATGACCTCATGTATTACTTTATCTCACGTCCAACCACATATACCACGCTGGTGGCAAGATTTATAAAATACTTTTAAAAATATAAAACCTTGCCACTAATTTGCACTTCTCCAAACCTCCACTTTTACAAGCTCTAAGATATCCGCTCCTAAAAGAGATATTTAAAAAGAATAAAGTAGATCTGTCTTTGAGACCGTAGACTCCTCCATCACCGTGGTTCTCCCCTGTCTATGGCTGAAACCTTATGTAAACAACCTGGCTTCAGTTTATAATTGTGGAATACACCAGGGTCACATTGGCAATAAAATACCCCACAACTGCTACGGCAGTGAACATCTGGTATGTAATTTTACATAAACAAATTCTACTTTGATGAAACTTAAACCTTTGAAATTTAAACAAAATGGTGTTAGGGCCGAATCCCAAAAGAAAAAGAAAAGAATTTGGGTTTCTGTTTTTCCTTTTTTGAAACCCAGGTGCACATTAAAGTTAGTGCCAGGACGCACGCTTGTGTAATTTGGCTCAAGGGCAGGTTTTCCTGTTTCATGGCACTCGACCGGCTACATCAAAATAACCACAGGACTCAAGCAGAGCACAGTAAGCCCTATCCTTCCCGTGGAAAAAAGGAAGGAACTTGCCCAGGTAGCCACCATGCTCAGCGGCCCCATAACCTTCAGCTTGATATCAATGGAAACACTGAAGGGCTTTGGATTGAATTTCTTACTCAGCCGCTCAATTCAGGAATCTAGTTCAGGCCCACCCTTAGTTCAGAGGCTGTAGAATCAGATGCCAACATGTTACCCTTCATCTTCTTTATAAAATAACTGAAAAATAAAAAGATGGATATGACCCTCCTATCCATCTCCTATAGTATATGATCTGTAACAATGAAGTTAGGCTATTCAATTCATGAAAATGCATTTTTTCTGAAACGTGTTGTCCTCAGCTATAAAATCTTCATTAAGGAGTGAAGCCTACATTTGCAGAGTTAGAACTCAAACTTTTATGTTTAGTGAACTAGAAGGAAGGCATCCAACAACAGTAGTCGTGTGCCTTTTAATATCATACCTCTAAGTACGTAGTCAAATTGTACCTTTAAACAACATGTCGGCTCAGCCTCTGTGAATCCAGTAAAATCCCCCAAAGGCTCTTTCGGGGCGTCTCTCTGCTGAGCTTGGGATTCCCCAGGGTTTGTGCTGTGCTTCTGTCTGGATCCACATGCTTTTCTATCCTGAGTGATTTCACCCTAAGTGTGTTCCAACTCGAGAACTGTCCCGGCTTCGAAGTGACCTGCTCAATCCGGCATCTCTTTTTCATCTGGATTTACCTTAGGTACCTCGAGCTTAATGTGTCCAAAGTAGAAGTCAACGTCTTCTTCTCCGTCCTCACCACAACCCTGACACTCCCTGCACATTCTCAATGCTGTATCTTAAACTCCCATGATTACTACTGCCCCTTCCTCCCACTCATGTTCCATATAGCCTCCATTTATGGTCACCTGTTCTCATCAATTCTATTACAGAATTACCTTTTAAATCTGCCTTTCATATCCATGCTCTATCATCTCACCTAAATTGTTATAATATCCTCATATGTTTTTCCACCCTCTACTCCTTACTCCAACCCATTTCCCACTGTAGTTTCTTAAAATACAATATGTCCTGATTGTTTCTCTTTTTAAGTCTTCCACTGGAGTTGCTATTGTGTACAGAATAGAACCGAGTAGCATTGGATATGAGGCCTTTCAGAAGATTACAGCTTGTGTTTGCCTTCATCTCTAGGTAATTAATTTATGCCCCAGCCTGTACGTCTTACCATCATCAGGATATGCTATGCCCCGCCATGATGCTAAACCCTCTGTTCGTCTGACTGCAAGGCCCTCCCTTCTTTCTCTGTTGGCTACTCCTTTTTATCCTTTCACACTAGCCTCAGCTGCTAGGTCGTCTAAGCCTTTCTTGACTCATCCAAAGTAGAACATAGTTTTATTTATTCCGGCACCTTACACACTCTACCTTGAGACTCTGTGTCACTGACAATTCTAGTGCTCACACATACTGAGTTTCCCTCTCCTCTGTGGACACATGGGGTGACGTCATAGCCCTATCCCCTTGCAGTATTTAGAACTGTGTTACCAGGTTTCACTAAAGGGAAGGGAGCAGAAGTGACAAGGGTCACTTCAAGCACATAAACACACTTAACTGCCCTCCTTCTCTGCTGCAGTGGCTAGGAGGCCTTGCACTAGAGATGGGAGGGGTTCCTGTGTGACTCTCAAGAGAGAATTTCCTTGCCGACCCATGATGAGCAGGGAGCATGAGTGAGACTGAACCTTTGTACTGTTTTAGTTGTATCTTGCCAGATAACAAAAAGCAAGAGCAAATTTTATGACTGATAATTTCTCCTGATTCTGTGGGTTCGCTGGGATGTTCTTCTGATGCTCTCCTCTGGGCTCCCTCTGGCTGGGCTGGGTGCTCTGTTTCTCTGCCACGTGGTCTCTCTCCATGTGGTTCCCCTGCTACGTGGTCCCATCCTCCGGGGACTTTGTCTAACAAAAGAATGTGGGCTTCCTTACAGCATGTGACTGTTGTTTCAGGAGAGCAAAAGCAGAGGCTGCCAAGCCTCCTAAGAACTGGGTTGGAAAGCTACCACTTGCTGTTGGTCAAAGCAAGTCACAAGACCCACCCAGATTCAAGGGGAGGAAGAAGCTTCCACACCTCGATGGGAAGTTCATCCTGGAAAGACAGGGAGGGGAGGAATAGCTATTGGTCATCTTTGGAGAATAATTAGCACATTGGGTTAAGCCACAGAGATGAGGGGGTTATTTGTTACTGCAGAAGATGCTAGCATTTCCTGGCTAATACATTCTGCTTGTATACCTGTCTTATAAAATAATATGTAGCTTCTCCACAGTAAAGAGAACCATGAAGTCATATTTCACTTAACTTAATCCACAGTTCCCCCAAATAATGGTTGAATCACAGTCAGCAATCCACTAAAAGCGCATTGAGTAAATAAGTGAGTTTTACATATGGCGACAAGGAAGATATAGTTTGAGAACAATAAATGACAGTATAGAGGTCAGAATACAATGTCCAAGTAACTGGTATAATGATAACGCTGTACGTGTTGCCTATTGACCAGTGCATTGCTCATATCTAAGATAGGTGCATATATACTATCTTTTTATCCTCTCTGATTTTCTATGAAATATGAAAAGTTGGATATTATTACAATAATTCTGCAAATCAAATACTTGAATCACAGAAAGGTGGAGAGGATTCAAGATCACACACCAGAGAGCTGCAGATATTAGTCCTGTGACTTAGAATTTGTCTTCTATTCACACGTGACTCCATTATTACATCAGAATTTGGGAAATTGTTTAAAAGTGAAAAGAAAAGAAATAAGAGGACTATGTAAGGAGAGTGAAGGCCAAGGCAAAGATTTAAAGGAAGATAAACATATTCAGAAAAAGATAGCGTTATGCTGTCAAGAAAAATGTGGGTAGGTAACAGATACAATAGATCATCTAATTAGTTGAAATGGATAAGTGTGTTCAAGAAGAGTGGACACAAATGGAAAACACTAAGAAAAGCCGTCCTGATATGCATCCGTCTATGTACGAAAAGCAAGTGACATCGATTACGAATCTACTCTGGTAAACTAAGCATTTACAGAAAAAGCTGTGTATATATTTTCGGGCTTCCCTGGTGGCGCAGTGGTTGAGAGACTGCCTGCCGATGCAGGGGACACGGGTTCGTGCCCCAGTCCGGGAAGATCCCACATGCCGCGGAGCGGCTGGGCCCGTGAGCCATGGCCATTGAGCCTGCGCGTCCAGAGCCTGTGCTCCACAATGGGAGAGGCCACAGCAGTGAGAGGCCTGCATACCACAAAAAAAAAAAAAAAATCTTCCAACAAACAAAAGCCCAGGACCAGATGGCTTCACAGGCGAATTCTATCAAACATTTAGAGAAGAACTAACACCTATCCTTCTCAAACTCTTCCAAAATATAGCAGAGGGAGGAACACTCCCAAACTCATTCTACGAGGCCACCGTCACCCTGATACCAAAACCAGACAAAGATGTCACAAAGAAAAGAAAACTACAGGCCAATATCACTGATGAACATAGATGCAAAAATCCTCAACAAAATACTAGCAAACAGAATCCAACAGCACATTAAAAGGATCGTACATCATGGTCAAGTAGGGTTTATCCTAGCAATGCAAGGATTCTTTAATATATGCAAATCAATCAGTGATACACCATATTAAGTAACTGAAGGAGAAAAACCATATGATCATCTCAATAGATGCAGAAAAAGCTTTTGGCAAAATTCAACACCCATTTATGATAAAATCTCTCCAGAAAGTAGGCATAGAGGGAACCTATCTCAACATAATAAAGGCCATATATAACAAACCCATGGCCAACACTGTTCTCAGTGGTGAAAAACTGAAACCATTTCCTCTAAGATCAGGAACAAGACAAGGTTGCCCACTCTCACCACTATTATTCAACATAGTTTTGGAAATTTTAGCCACAGCAATCAGAGAAGAAAAAGAAATAAAAGCAATCCAAATCAGAAAAGAAGTAAAGCTGTCACTGTTTGCAAATGACGTGATACTGTACATAGAGAATCCTAAAGATGCTACCAGAAACTACTAGAGCTAATCAATGAGTTTGGTAAAGTATCAGGATAAAAAATTAATGCACAGAAATCTCTTGCATTCCTATACACTAATGATGAAAACTCTGAAAGAGAAATTAAGCAAACACGCCCATTTACCATTCCAACAAGAAGAATAAAATACCTAGGGATAAACCTACCTAAGGAGACAAAAGACCTGTATGCAGAAAACTGTAGGACACTGATGAAAGAAATTAAAGATGGTACAAACAGATGGAGAGATATACCATGTTCTTGGATTGGAAGAATCAACATTGTGAAAATGACTATACTGCCCAAAACACTCTACAGATGCAGTGCAATCCCTATCAAACTACCAATGGCATTTTTCACAGAACTAGAACAAAAAATT
>NW_021702242.1:0-1104 GCF_005190385.1 Monodon monoceros
TTCAGCAGGACCACGCTGACAATGGCGAGGTAGTTACTTAGGAGACGTTGGGACACTATTACCCCCTAACCACACTCGACCTCAAGGCATCCATTTCTAGTTTAATCTTGTAGTAGTTTTTATTCCATTCAGCAGCCTATGGCAGGATTAACATTCTTATTCTTTGTTATTCTGTGAGCATTTGTGTATCCAAGATTTAAATTTGTTGCTCTCTTAGTTCTATAGTTATCTGATATAATGGTGAGATTTTGATAATGTGCAACTTGCCCCATTTTGAGGCTGTTTTAATAACACTAAATAAGAAGCATTTTCTCAGCTTCTCATCTCTCTGCATTTCCAAGACGAGTATCAGCTTTATTGTAACACTCAGAAACTGGACGCAGTTCCAATATCACACATCAGCTGAATAAATAACCCAATCATGCTATGATCATTCTTTAAATGCAACCTGTTATTAACACCAAGGATTCCTGATACACACTAAAACATGAGAGTATTCACAAATATTTGTGCTGAGTAAAATAAGCCATAACAATAAAAATATATATATTTTTGATTTGAACATATAATATGTTCCCACTTTTATAAATTCTAGTACATGAAAAGTAACCTGAAGTAACAAGGTAAGATCAACAGTGATGTGGAGACAGGATGGAAGATAAGAAGGGACAGGAAGGAGGAAACCCAGAAACTACTGAAAATTATGAGAGGAATTGATTTGTTCTCTCCTGATAATGCTGATGCCTCCGTCAGTATTTATCACAGTGTTCATTCCGAGTGTGTGTGCTTTATTATATGTCAAGAACTTCATTAAAGTAATTACAAATAAAGAAATGCATGACTTGGGAGGGAAGGAGTGAAGGGAAGGTACTGAAACATAAGAGACTCTTGAAAATACTTCTCATCAACCCTGACCGCCTCCATATATTTTAGGTAAACACGAGAAGAGAGCAAAGTCATCATGACCTCATTATAGAAGGGGGATCTGCAAAACTCACCCGGCAACTCCAATTCTGTCCTGTACTAGTTTCCAGGGAGCAACCTGGCACAGAGCTCCTGTGCAGATACTGGATCTCACGGTCACCCCATGTTTCTCCTTGGACA
>NW_021702243.1:0-16563 GCF_005190385.1 Monodon monoceros
GCAGGGGACACGGGTTCGTGCCCTGGTCTGGGAGGATCCCACATGCCGCGAAGCGGCTGGGCCCGTGAGCCATGGCCGCTGAGCCTGTGCGTCCAGAGCCTGTGCTCCGCAACGGGAGAGGCCACAACAGTGAGAGGCCCGCGTACTGCATAAAAAACAAAAAAAACAACAAAAAAAACACAGTTGGAGCTTAAATTATCCTTAAGTGTCACCATTCAAACATGCATGCACAAAAAAGATAGTGTCAGAATAGAGTTGCTGCTATCTTGTTGGACATAAGTGAGAGGGCCAATGTACAATGAAAGTGCAGAATTGTTGTGGAGCAAATTGCTGATGGAAAAACACCTTCATTCCTTTTAAGTCAGAGTGGGTAGTTACAGCTTCTACATCAACAAAGACTGGGGTTGGGAAGGGATATAGACTTAGTACAGTTCGTTTCTATTTTGTTCATTATAGTGAAGAGAGTAATGAGACAAGCATAGTCAGCTTTGGTCTTAGTCGAGAATACAGACATAGAACTTCTTGTGAAAAAGTTAAATATTTAATGAAAAAGGGACAGAGCATAGGCCACGGGTTAAAGGCTGATAGAGTCTTAAAATCAGCTTTATTTGCTAGGTATGTTTCACAGACCCCTTGTGCTCAGAAAGCTGATTGTCAATGTACAGTATGTGCAGTGTATCACATACTGAGCTAATGGTACTGACAGGATGGGAAGTAATTGGCCTCTTATAAATTATAGGACAAATTTATGATTTGCCATTCCAGAAGGAGAGGCCTGTGAGGATCATGCCAGGTGCACATCATAGATCAGTGTCAATATTCATGATTTCACCTATGAGTAAACCTATTTCACTTTTCTGTACATCCAATAAATTGTATATCTAGACAGAAGATTTATCCACCATTAGGTAATGATGGCTGGTACAGAAGTAATTTTTCTCTATATTTTCTTTAGGGAAGCTTGCTACCTTTCCAGTAACAAAGATCAAGAAAAAATGTTGGAAGCATACATTTAACATGTTGGGTATTGCTTCACTCAAATCTCATCACATTTTAGATTAGTAGAAAAAATGAATGGAACATTATTATGAGATGGAAAAGCAAATGAGACTTATCCCTATGTTTTTCTTTGTCCCCTTTAAGGGGTTTATGCCCCACTAGTTTGGGGTATTTTTCTTTCTATATTTGCAACCATCTGCTGTCACTTTCTCATTTCAGGTTGCTACTTCATTTTATATTTTGAGAGGCAATAAACTCATTCATCTACTTCTTTCAGCCTTATTTCATAATCCATAGTGTAGAAGAACTATCTTCTAGATTGGTTCAAAGAATTTGGGGGGCCTAATATATATTTCCTGTTCCCCATGTTTCCATTTTTAAGTCCATATTTACTGTCCAGTGAGCCTTATCTCCTTCAACTAGTTATTGTATCTTGAAACAAGATCTTATTTTAGTGTTGTGTATAGCTAAAATGGTACCCATATAAAATAATTAAGTGGATGACATTGCTGTCATCATTCACTAGTTTTTCATTTTAAAGCCCCCTAAATAATTTGAGAGAAGGCATGAATTTTTAAAATGCTGCTCAAGGGTGATTCATTATTGTAGGTACACCCATACATGGGAGCATTTATAATATGGTTATGTAGTGTGAAGTTTGATCATATGTTTTGTTTAAGTCTGATAATTATTTTTTAAATCAATCAAGTGGCTTTTTAATTTTAATGTGAACGCTCTCTTAGGAGTTTACCCCACAAAAAAAATTCCTATAGCAATTCATTCAAGAGTAAGAAAAAAGGAAAATATTATATTCCCAGAGGGTATACCAAAATTTTCTTTAGGTCTCCAACATGGACTTGTGTAGATAGAAATCGTCATTGTTGTTGACAATGTTGTGACTTGTAGAGTTTGTCCTGCCTGACAGCTATAGACTGAATGTTTGTTTCCCCCCAAAATTCATATGTTGAAACCTAATCCCCAGTGTGATGATATCTGGAGGGAGAGTTTGGGAGGTGAATAGATCATGAGGTTGGAGCCTTCATGAGTGGAAAAAGTCTCCAGTGACTTGCCCCTTCTGCTGTGTGAGGAAACAGTGAAAAAATGGCCATCTATGAAGCAGGAAGCAGGCTCACACTGTATGCAGAATCTGCTAGTACCTTGATCATAAGTTCGTCTTCACCCATGAAGAAGCAAATTTTGCCCTTTGTGGGGGCAATACTGCTTCCTTTGAGAATACATGATTTACTCTTTTCACTGAAAGCTGTTGTTATTTACAAGTAGAAAATCTTGCATAAATTATGATAGTACAGAGAAGTGATAGGATTGAGGTGTATATTCAGAAGAAGGGAGAGAAGAATCGATTGTTTACTGACCATCCACCAATTTGCCAAACACCATGCTAGGTATTTTGCATGTATTATTTAATTAAATCTCCCAAAAACCCTGCTAAGTAAGCTGCACTATTCAGCTCAAATGATCCATTTTCTCCTCTAATTCCTGGCTCTGTTATTATTGACTAAATATGATTTTCCTTTTTTTTTTAACATCTTTATTGGAGTATAATTGCTTTACAATGGTGTGTTAGTTTCTGCTTTATAACAAAGTGAATCAGTTAGACATATACATATGTTCCCATATCTCTTCCCTCTTGCGTCTCCCTCCCTCCCACCCTCCCTATCCCACCCCTCCAGGCGGTCACAAAGCACCAAGCTGATCTCCCTGTGCTGTGCAGCTGCTTCCCACTAGCTATCTACCTTACGTTTGGTAGTGTATATATGTCCATGCCTCTCTCTTGCTTTGTCACACCTTACCCTTCCCCCTCCCCATATCCTCAAGTCCATTCTCTAGTAGGTCTGTGTCTTTATTCCTGTCTTACCCCTAGGTTCTTCATGACAGTTTTTTTTTTTTAATTCCATATATATGTGTTAGCATATGGTATTTGTCTCTCTCTGACTAACTTCACTCTGTATGACAGACTCTAGGTCTATCCACCTCATTACAAACAGCTCAACTTCGTTTCTTTTTATGGCTGAGTGATATTCCATTGTATATATGTGCCACATCTTCTTTATCCATTCATCCGATGATGGACACTTAGGTTGTTTCCATCTCCGGGCTATTGTAAATACAGCTGCAATGAACATTTTGGTACATGACTCTTTTTGAATTATGGTTTTCTCGGGGTATATGCCCAGTAGTGGGATTGCTGGGTCATATGGTAGTTCTATTTGTAGTTTTTTAAGGCACCTCCATACTGTTCTCCACAGTGGCTGTATCAATTTACATTCCCACCAGCAGTGCAAGAGGGTTCCCTTTTCTCCATACCCTCTCCAGCATTTATTGTTTGTAGATTTTTTGATGATGGCCATTCTGACTGGTGTGAGGTGATACCTCATTGTAGTTTTGATTTGCATTTCTCTAATGATTAGTGATGTTGAGCATTCTTTCATGTGTTTGTTGGCAATCTGTATATCTTCTTTGGAGAAATGTCTACTTAGGTCTTTTGCCCATTTTTGGATTAGGTTGTTTGTTTTTTTCTTACTGAGCTGCATGAGCTGCTTATAAATTTTGGAGATTAATCCTCTGTCAGTTGCTTCATTTGCAAATATTTTCTCCCATTCTGAGGGTTGTCTTTTCGTCTTGTTTATGGTTTCCTTTGCTGTGCAAAAGCTTTTAAGTTTCATTAGGTCCCATTTGTTTGTTTTTGTTTTTATTTCCATTTCTCTAGGAGGTGGGTCAAAAAGGATCTTGCTGTGATTTATGTCATAGAGTGCCCTGCCTATGTTTTCCTCTAAGAGTTTGATGGTGTCTGGCCTTACATTTAGGTCTTTAATCCATCTGGAGTTTATTTTTGTGTATGGTGTTAGGGAGTGATCTAATCTCATACTTTTACATGTAGCTGTCCAGTTTTCCCAGCACCACTTATTGAAGAGGCTGTCCTTTCTCCACTGTACATTCCTGCCTCCTTTATCAAAGATAAGGTGACCTATGTGCATGGGTTTATCTCTGGGCTTTCTATCCTGTTCCATTGATCTATCTTTTTGTTTTTGTGCCAGTACCATACTGTCTTGATTACTGTAGCTTTGTAGTATAGTCTGAAGTCAGGGAGCCTGATTCCTCCAGCTCTGTTTTTCTTTCTCAAGATTGCTTTGGCTATTCGGGGTCTTTTGTGTTTCCATACAAATTGTGAAATTTTTTGTTCTAGTTCTGTGAAAAATGCCAGTGGTAGTTTGATAGGGATTGCATTGAATCTGTAGATTGCTTTGGGTAGTAGAGTCATTTTCACAATGTTGATTCTTCCAGTCCAAGAACATGGTATATCTCTCCATCTATTTGCATCATCTTTAATTTCTTTCATCAGTGTCTTATAATTTTCTGCATACAGGTCTTTTGTTTCCTTAGGTAGGTTTATTCCTAGATATTTCATTCTTTTTGTTGCAATGGTAAATGGGAGTGTTTTCACTTTCAGGTTTTTCATCATTAGGGTATAGGAATGCCAGAGATTTCTGTGCATTAATTTTGTATCCTGCAATGTTACCAACTTCATTGATTAGCTCTAGTAGTTTTCTGGTAGCATCTTTAGGATTCTCTATGTATAGTGTCATGTCATCTGCAAACAGTGACAGCTTTACTTCTTCTTTTCCGATTTGGATTCCTTTTATTTCCTTTTCTTCTCTGATTGCTGTGGCTAAAACTTCCAAAACTATGTTGAATAAGAGTGGTGAGAGTGGGCAACCTTGTCTTGCTCCTGATCTTAGTGGAAATGGTTTCAGTTTTTCACCATTGAGGACGATGTTGGCTGTGGGTTTGTCATATATGGCCTTTATTATGTTGAGGAAAGTTCCCTCTGTTCCTACTTTCTGCAGGATTTTTATCATAAATTCGTGTTGAATTTTGTCGAAAGCTTTCTCTGCATCAATTGAGATGATCATATGGTTTTTCTCCTTCAATTTGTTAATATGATTTATCACATTGATTGATTTGCGTATATTGAAGAATCCTTGCATTCCTGGACTAAACCCCACTTGATCATGGTGTACGATCCTTTTAATGTGCTGTTGGATTCTGTTTGCTAGTATTTTGTTGAGGATTTTTGCATCTATGTTCATCAGTGATATGGGCCTGTAGTTTTCTTTATGATACCCTTGTCTGGTTTTGGTATCAAGGTGATGGTGGCCTCGTAGAATGAGTTTGGGAGTGTTCCTCCCTCTGCTACATTTTGGAAGAGTTTGAGAAGGATAGGTGTTAGCTCTTCTCTAAATGTTTGATAGAATTCACCTGTGAAGCCATCTGGTCCTGGGCTTTTGTTTGTTGGAAGATTTTTAATCACAGTTTCAATTTCAGTGCTTGTGATTGGTCTGTTCATATTTTCTATTTCTTCCTGATTCAGTCTTGGCAGGTTGTGCATTTCTAAGAATTTGTCCATTTCTTCCAGGTTGTGCATTTTATTGGCATAGAATTTCTTGTAGTAATCTCTCATGATCTTTTGTATTTCTGCAGTGTCATTTGTTACTTCTCCTTTTTCATTTCTAATTCTATTTCTGCAGTGTCATTTGTTACTTCTCCTTTTTCATTTCTAATTCTATGGATTTGAGTCTTCTCCCTTTTTTTTCTTGATGAGTCTGGCTAGTGGTTTATCAATTTTGTTTATCTTCTCAAAGAACCAGCTTTTACTTTTATTGATCTTTGCTATTGTTTCCTTCATTTCTTTTTCATTTATTTCTGATCTGATTTTTTTGATTTCTTTCCTTCTGCTAACTTTGGGGTTTCTTTGTTCTTCTTTCTCTAATTCCTTTACGTGCAAGGTTAGGTTGTTCATTCGAGATGTTTCCTGTTTCTTAAGGTGGGCTTGTATTGCTATAAAGTTCCCTCTTAGAACTGCTTTTGCTGCATCCCATAGATTTTGGGTCGTCGTGTCTCCATTGTCATTTGTTTCTAGGTATTTTTTGATTTCCTCTTTGATTTCTTCAGAGATCACTTCCTTATTAAGTAGTGTACTGTTTAGCCTCCATGTGTTTGTATTTTTTACAGGTCTTTTCCTATAATTTATATTTAGTCTCATAGCATTGTGGTCGGAAAAGATACTTGATACAATTTCAATTTTATTAAATTTACAAGGGCTTGAGTTGTGACCCAAGATATGATCCTGGAGAATGTTCCATGAGCACTAGAGAAAAATGTGTATTCTGTTGTTTTTGGATGGAATGTCCTATAAATAGCAATTAAGTCCATCTTGTTTAATGTATCATTTAAAGCTTGTGTTTCCTATTTATTTTCATTTTGGATGATCTGTCCATTGGTGAAAGTGGGGTGTTAAAGTCCCCTACTATGAATGTGTTACTGTCGATTTCCCCTTTTATGGCTGTTAGTATTTGCCTTATGTATTGAGGAGCTCCTAAGTTGGGTGCATAAATATTTACAATTGTTTCATATATATATATATATATATATTTTTTTTTTTTTTTCTGTTGCGCGGGCCTCTCCCTGTTGTGGCCTCTCCTGCTGCGGAGCACAGGCTCTGGATGCGCAGGCCCAGCGGCCATGGTTCAGGGGCCCAGCTGCTCCGCGGCCCATGGGATCCACCCGGACCGGGGCACAAACCCGCGCTCCCCGCATCGGCAGGCAGACTCCCAACGACTGCACCACCAGGGAAGCCCTACAATTGTTATATCTTCTTCTTAGATCGATCCCTTGATCATTATGTAGTGTCCTTCTTTGTCTCTTCTTATAGTCTTTATTTTAAAGTCTATTTCGTCTGATATGAGAATTGCTACTCCAGCTTTCTTTTGGTTTCCATTTGCATGAAATATCTTTCTCCATCCCCTTACTTTCAGTCTGTATGTGTCTCTAGGTCTGAAGTGGTTCTCTTGTAGACAGCAAATATATGGGTCTTGTTTTTGTATCAATTCAGACAATCTGTGTCTTTTGGTGGGTGCATTTAGTCCATTTACATTTAAGGCAATTATTGATATGTATGTTCCTATTCCCATTTTCTCAATTGTTTTGTGTTCGTTATTGTAGGTCTTTTCCTTCTCTTGTGTTTCTTGCCTAGAGAAGTTCCTTTAGCAGTTGTTGTAGAGCTGGTTTGGTGGTGCTGAACTCACTCAGCTTTTGCTTGTGTGTAAAGGTTTTAATTTCTCCATCAAATCTGAATGAGATCCTTGCTGGGTAGAGGAGTCTTGGTTGCAGGTTTTTCTCCTTCATCACTTTAAATATGTCCTGCCAGTCCCTTCTGGCTTGCAGAGTTTCTGCTGAAAGATCAGCTCTTAACCTTATGGGGATTCCCTTGTGTGTTATTTGTTGTTTTTCCCTTGCTGCTTTTAATATGTTTTCTTTGTATTTAATTTTTTACAGTTTGATTAATATGTGTCTTGGCATATTTCTCCTTGGATTTATCCTGTATGGGACTCTCTGTGATTCCTGGACTTGATTAAATATTTCCTTTCCCATATTAGGGAAGTTTTCAACTATAATGTCTTCAAATATTTTCTCAGTCCCTTTCTTTTTCTCTTCTTCTACTGGAACCCCAATAATTCGAATGTTGGTGCGTTTAATGTTGTCCCAGAGATTTCTGAGAGTGTCCTCAGTTCTTTTCATTCTTTTTTCTTTATTCTGCTCTGCAGTAGTTATTTCCACTATGTTATCTTCCAGGTCACTTATCCGTTCTTCTGCCTCAGCTATTCTGCTATTGATCCCATCTAGAGTATTTTTCATTTCATTTATTGTGTTGTTCATCATTGTTTGTTTCATCTTTAGTTCTTCTACGTCCTTGTTAAATGTTTCTTGCATTTTGTCTATCCTATTTCCAAGATGATGGATCATCTTACTATCATTATTCTGAATTCTTTTTCAGGTAGACTGCCTATTTCCTCTTCATTTGTTAGGTCTGGTGGGTTTTTATCTTGCTCCTTCATCTGCTGTGTGTTTTTCTGTCTTCTTATTTTGCTTATCTTACTGTGTTTGGGGTCTCCTTTTTGCAGGCTGCAGGTTCGTAGTTCCCGTTGTTTTTGGTGTCTGTCCCCAGTGGCTAAGGTTGGTTCAGTGTGTTGTGTAGGCTTGCTGGTGGAGGGGACTAGTGCCTGTGTTCTGGTGGATGAGGCTGGATCTTGTCTTTCTGGTGGGCAGGTCCACGTCTGGTGGTGTGTTTTGAGGTGTCTGTGGACTTATTATGATTTTAGTCAGCCTCTCTCCTAATGGTTGGGGTTGTGTTTCTATCTTGCTAGCTGTTTGGCATCGGATGTCCAGCACTGTAGCTTGCTGGTCATTGAGTGAAGCTGGGTGCTGGTGTTGAGATGCAGATCTCTGGGAGATTTTCGCCGTTTGGTACTATGTGGAACTGGGAGGTCTCTTGTGAACCAGTGTCCTGAAGTTGGCTCTCCCACCTCAGAGGCACAGCACTGTCTCCTCGCTGCAGCACCAAGAGCCTTTCATCCACACGGCTCAGAATAAAAGGGAGAAAAAGTAGAAAGAAAAAATTAGGAGTAGAAAGAAAGAAAGAAAGAAAGGAGGGAGGGAGGAAGGAAGGAAGGAAGGAGGGACGGAAGGAAAAAAAGAAAGAAGATAAAGTAAAATAAAATAAAGTAAGATAATATGTAATAAAGTTATTAAAAGAAAAAAATAATTAAGAGAAAAAAACAACGGATGGATAGAACCCTCGGAGAAATGGCGGAAGCAAAGCTATACAAACAAAATCTCACACAGAAGCATAGACATACACACTGACAAAAAAAGGAAAAGGGGAAAAAATCATAAATCTTGGTCTCAAAGTCCACCTCCTCAATTTGGGATGATTCGTTGTCTTTTCATGTATTCCACAGATGCAGGGTACATCAAATTGATTGTGGAGCTTTAATCCGCTGCTCCTGAAGCTGCTGGGAGAGATTTCCCTTTCTCTTCTTTGTTCTCACAGCTCCCAGGGGCTCAGCTTTGGATTTGGCCCCGCCTCTGCGTGTAGGTCGCCGGATGGTGTCTGTTCTTCGCTCAGACAGGATGGGGTTAAAGGAGCAGCTGATTCGGGGGCTCTGGCTCACTCAGGCCGGGGGGAGGGGGGGCACGGAGTGCGGGGCGAGCCTGCAGTGGCAGAGGCCGGCGGGACGTTGCACCAGCCTGAGCCGTGCCGTGCGTTCTCCCGGGGGAGTTGTCTCTGGATCCCGGGACCCTGGCAGTGGCGGGCTGCACAGGCTTCCCGGAAGTGGGGTGTGGACAGTGACCTGTGCTTGCACACAGGCTTCTTGGTGGCGGCAGCAGCAGCCTTAGCGTCTCATGCCCGTCTCTGGGGTCTGTCCGTGCTTTTAGCTGCGGCTCGCGCCCACCCGCCTCTGGAGGTTCTTAAGCAGTGCTCTTAATCCCCTCTCCTCGCGCACCAGGAAACAGGGAAGAAAAAGTCTCTTGCCTCTTCGGCAGGTCCAGACTTTTCCCCGGACTCCCTCCCGGCCAGCCGTGGCGCACTAGCCCCCTGCAGGCTGTGTTCACGCCGCCAACCCCAGCCCTCTCCCTGCGCTCCGACCAAAGCCCGAGCCTCAGCTCCCAGCCCCGCCCGCCCTGGCCGGTGAGCAGACAAGCCTCCCGGGCTGGTGAGTGCCGGTTGGCACCGATCCTCTGTGCGAGAATCTCACCGCTTTGCCCCCCGCACCCCTGTTGCTGTGCTCTCCTCCGCGTCTCCGAAGCTTTCCCCCTCCGCCTCCCGCAGTCTCCACCTGCAAAGGGGCTTCTAGTGCGTGGAAACCTTCCTCCTTCACAGCTCCCTCCCACTGGTGCAGGTCCCGTCCCTATCCTTTTGTCTCTGTTTATTCTTTTTCCCTACCTAGGTACGTGGGGGGGGGGTTCTTGTCTTTTGGGAGGTCTGAGGTCTTTTGCCAGCGTTCAGTAGGTGTTCTGTAGGAGTTGTTCCACGTGTAGCTGTATTTCTGGTGTATCTGTGGGGAGGAAGGTGATCTCCGCGTCTTACTCTTACGCCATCTTCCTGGAACCAGCCTGTTCTGTCTTTGAAACCAGAGTAAAACAGCCTTTATAAAAGGAATAGGAGTCTTCCCTTTCTGTTTTTGTAGGAGAAATTGTGTAGAACTGGTGTTAATTCTTCTTTAAAAGTTTGGTAGAACTCTTCAGTGAAACCAAATGGACTTGGAGACTTCATTTTTGAAAGTTTTTTTTTTTAATATTTCAAGAGCTTTATAACTGATCTATCAACTATCATTTGTAACAATATGTTACTGTCACATTTATTGACAGAGTTCACTTGCTTGAAAGAATATTTGTTGAGGTAAACAGGTACTATACAGGGGGTTTTATCCATGAATCCCCTATCTGTGTACCTGAGATAAATTTACACAAGGGTCCAGATACCTTGTAACAAGAGGGTAAAAAAGCATCTGCTAAACTTTTATGTTCATTTAAAATGTTTAATACATTTCTTGAGCACAACTAACTGGTGTTTCTGCAGGCGGTGAGAAGCATGATGGATTTTTGGTAGCTAACTTAGCTCAGGGGCACCCACTGTTGGTACAGTTAGTGCAGTGACTTGGATAGATGGAACTTGATTTTTGGTGAAGGGTGGTATGTTGCTATACCTTTTAAATCTGTGATGCTCTTTTGCTTAATGTATTACTCAATTTTCAGATCATGCTTCCTCCTTTCTCTTCACCAGTGAACTTCTTGGGGATACCTCCCCATTTCCAAGTTCCCTCTCTTTCAAAAGACGTGCCTCTCCTAAGACGGCCATGTCTGGTTGTACACATGTTCAAGCCCTTTTCTCCTACTGCCCAGATCTATTAGATCTCAGATCTATTCTCAGTGCAGTGTTTCTATACTGGGAGTGGGGATAAATTCTTTTCTGAGAACAATCTTGTCTGTGTTTCACCTGTGCTTCATCCTGATACTCTCTCATGTTGCCTGGGCCATCTTGACCTGTCTCTCTGCTCTTATATAGACTCCAAATCTGGCTCTGCTTGCTTTACATATTTTCTCCCACTTATATGTAAACAACATTGGTTGTGGGTGGTTTTATTTACTTTCTTTTTTTTGATATTATGATTTTTGGAGAATGTGTACCATTTCTTTGCAAATGCCTACCTCCTACTCATCTTTTGTGCCTGAAAATAAATATTATTTCTTTCAGGATACCTTCTCTTTTTGTGTACTCCCAGAGTGTAATAGGGAATTACAAATCTGACTCTATATTAGATCTGTTTCTTTTACTTTAACCTTTGTATTCTATTGCTTTTGCTACATGTTAATCTCTAAAGGGATGTTGCTTATAGCTTAAAGTTAACATAACGTCCTATCTCCGAGAACCCTGCCCTCCATGCCTGAACGTAAAACTAAAGCACCTTTGTTCAGGTCACAGGAAATATCCTGACCCAGCCCACCTGTGAAAGGCTGCAGGAAAGAAGAGATTAACACATCCCATCCCAGAGCCTGGCTGAAACCAGGAGATATTTGCAGCAACTTATGGCCTTTTTACATTACCTCTCCACCTCCCCCGCTCTTTATTCTATAAAAGAAATGAGCATCCAGACCCCAGTAAGATGGTTCTCTGCACATCAGTTTGCCATCTTCTCAGACTCCTGGCTTTCCAAGTAAAGTCATTATTCCTTGCCCCAGCACCTGGTCTCCTGTTTTATTGGCCTGTCATGCAGCAAGCAGAACGAGCTTGGACTTGGTAACAAGAGCGTTCATCACAGCACTTACAACTGTAACCACCCTTTACCTCTTCTGTAATCCTTCATGCAGTTAGCTTACTGAGGAGTGTTTCTCATGGTCATTTTTTCATCCTTTCTATTCAACACAGGGATCAACCTTTATTAGAATCTCAATAACTCTTTCTTGAGTAAATGACTGTGTTATTTCTCGGTAAGGAACCAAGAGTGGGGCAGTCTGTCTCTGGTGCAGGTAGTAAGGAATGCACATCTGCAGATAATTTCAATACAATAATAAAACCAACCAAAAGTTTGTCTGCTTTTGGGCTTCCCTGGTGACGCAGTGGTTGAGAGTCCACCTGCCGATGCAGGGGACGTGGGTTCGTGCCCCGGTTTGGAAAGATCCCAAATGCCGCGGAGCGGCTGGGCCCGTGAGCCATGGCCACTGAGCCTGCGCATCCGGAGCCTGTGCTCCGCAACGGAAGAGGCCACAACAGTGAGAGGCCCGCGTACCGCAAAAAAAAAAAAAAAAAAGTTTGTCTACTTTTTATTATAACCATAGGCCAATAAATGTAAATAATTTCATGATAAAATAAATATTCCTCTCTGTTGGGAGAGACCCCCTTCTCTCTGTAGCACACCACTGTTATTTCCATTATCAGAAAAAGATAGACATTTTGTTATAGCCTAACTCTCAGCCTTCTTTCATACCCTTTCCAAGAGTTAACGCCTGCTAGATAATGTTCAGAAAGAAGAGAATTTATTTTATACGTCTTCTAGGGTACAAATGAAATATTACTTCATAATCCTCTGGTACTTTCTTCCTTTCAGCCTCATTATGACAAGCTCACCTTGATGCTAGTTTCTGTCTGCAACTCCTGGATTCAATCACCTCAAAAAAGGGAGAGGTATGTAAAGGTGTGTCACACCTCCCTTTACTTCTGATGAGTTGGCCTTAAGGTTCTCCTCAGCTTGACTCAACTTTAGAAAGATTTCTTTTTAACTCTAGGCACCTGATCTCCCTTTACTTAGAGCACTTTAGAAAACTTGCAATTGTAAATTCTTTCTCTGCTCCTTTGAGATGTAAATCCTCTACAACCCAGGAATGTTTTTCTCAAGGACCTGGGGGCCATTTCTTTGAAATGTAATCACGAAAGCCAGTGCCGCTGTGTGCCAGTCTCTGTGGGAGGGTAGGAATCTAACTTCAGTGACCACGAGTTATCAAACACTGATGGCCTGATCGCATTGACCAACCTCCCAACCAACGTCCTTCAGCACTTTTCCACTAGCTCACCCAGTGCTTCAAAACTCTCCTGCCTTTTGTTTCAATGGAGTTGAGTTCAACCTCTCGCCCCTATTTCAGTAGTCTTTCTCCCCTACTGCAATAATCTTGAATAAAGTCCTCCTGTTTAACCAGTCCAGTGCAATTTTTCTTTTACACTTCCATGTCTATTTTCTCTTTATAGAAGTACAACTAAAGTAGTATGAGTTTAAATAAAATCCCAACTTCAATAAAAAAAGAAACACAATATAGGGAAGGAAACTATAAACTATATCCAAAATAGGACTTTCTCAATAACTTAAGAGAAAAGCATTTTCATAATCTCATAGAAGTGTCCACTCACAGATATACCTCACTTGATAAGTTTACTCTCCTTTACTCAGGTATGCATTTAAAAAACAAAAATGACAATGACAACAAACAGTAAAAGCTTCCCTTTCTTCATGAGTTGCCCTGAGCTTTATAATTGTTATTATTATCTTCCTTTGGGGAAACTTTACCCTTTATAATCAAGATTGTTCTTCCTTTAGTAAGCAACCCTGCTCTCTTCCTACACCTCCCATCAAGATGTAGTACGTTTCTCCAAGTTATTCAGTTAGTAGTGCTCTGGCACTCTAGGGACAGCCTGGGGACATAAGCACCTTTCATGAAATAGTGCAGGGTATGTGTGGGCACTGCAAGTCAACTCCTCTTAGAGTTTTTACCAACAGCATGAGTTTCAGACATGCTTATTTATTTGTCAACTATGTACAAGGTAACTGCTAAATCTTACACCAAGACACATTTCCCAAGTAATAAACATTTATTCTCAGAGACAGTACATTCTAAACCCACTGGAGGAAGAGAAATATATTCCTTTTTGCCTCCATAATTTACAAGGCGGCCACTTTCACAGTGAAGTCCGATTTTGGCATTATCACGCAGAACACTGTTAATTCTTTTCCTTTTTTTTTTTTTTCTGTCTCAGACACTTTGTGCCTCTTTGATTGGCCATGAATAAAAAAGGGACACATTCTGGAGTCAGATACCAACTCCCTTTTCTACACAAAGAGCTATGTGCAGTTTTGGCAGATTATTTGTAATTCCTGGATTAAATTTTTAGCTAATAGCCATCTTCAACTCTTCTTTATGGAGGAAAACATTTTTTTTATTCTAGTTAAGATAAAACAACAAATAGGTGGGTAAGAATTAAGCAGGTATTTAGTTATTTTTGTTTTTTCATTTTAATCAGGAGCTATGAAATTTCTAGATTTTATTTAAGGCTTGGTGTTATAGCTTACTTATTTCTCTACCTTCCATAATGCCTATTACATGATTCTATATGAACTATCAGGGCCTGCGACTATGATAGGAAATAGTATTTCACTGACAACGACATTCCAATAACACTTGTTAATCACAGTAGTTTTCCAATTGTCTCTATAGGTTTCTGTATTATTATAGCCTTGCCATTATAAAGATACCTATTGTCACTATGCCATAATAACTTTGGATTCCAAAATTGATTTTGGAGAATGAGAAACAGATATCCTTTTATTCCCAAGAAATAGATATATTTCTGGAATTCACTATTTGCATTTGTTTTTGCAATTTGGTTTTTAGAATGAAAATTAATGGACACTGGTAAAAGTGACCAAAAGAAAAAAAAAGTTGATGCAGCATTTTTATAACTTTCATTGTTGCTACAGACTGAGAGGACTATGGTAGCAGTTTCATTTAAATAATGTACTTAACTTCTTAATATGATCTCTTAGCTCTTTATCCAACTGTTCATGTTGTGAGAGAGTGGAATTCAAGTGCCAGATTTTAGCTCTGCCCACCGATGACGATATTTGCGCGTCTGTGAGGTGTTTCCAGTTTAGGTTCGATTAGCTTGTCCTATTTAGACTAATTTCAAATCTAAACAGTTTTGTGCTGTTTAAGCAGAGGAAATGGAAGTACCACTGTAACCACTTGCTTTTGCTTCCAGATTAAACAGAACATCTATAATCTTCTAAAGACCTAAAAGCCTGCATTATGTCTGGAAACTGTAGTATTTATCTACTATTCCCAGGAGACTATTGGTAAGTATTAAGAAAGTTGGCTGAATGGTGTTCTATTAGCCTTCTAGGACCCTTTCTGACTGTAGGACATAGAAAAAGATATTTTATAGAAGAAACGGGCACAATCTTTATATACCCCTTTGGAGATTTATTAATTTATGTATTCCAATGTAGTGACAATTACCTGCGTTTGTGGTGGCTATTCTGGGATTACCTGAAGGTGACCATCACCTTGGATATGATCTTCACTTCCAAATGTTTCATTTTGGCAGTCAAAAAAAAAAAAGTAAAAAATTTCACTCCCATTATCAAGCCAGGTTAAGAGCCATAATTTTCATGATTCTCTAATTTGATGAAATTAGTAGGGAACAATGTTATGATTCCATTTCTGCTATTTGCTAATTTTGTGACCTTAGTCTGTGTCTCAGGTTGCTTAGGCAGAAAATGAGAGTGTTGGATTAGATGACGTGGTAAACATTCCTAGTGTACATTTCTAGAGTATCTTTCACTGCTGTGAATTTGTGAGCCATGATAAAATATAATTCAGGCTACTTTTATTAAATTATTCTTTGAAGCTATTTGACCACTTATTAGGGTTTTAATCTTATATTTAGAAGTACCACACCTTGATCCATGGATTCTTTTTAGTATGACACAATTTCAATTTTGCAATGTTGTTCATTTTTACAGTTTTTGAGCTGAAACCTTCCGACAAAAAATGAAAAAATATCAGTATTTACATATATTGATATATTTAGTATTTATTGTACTATGTGAATTTCCTTTTTTTTCTTGAGATGCTAGTGGACTATATATCTCAATATTCCTCTCCAAGGAACACATTCATATGAACTCAGAATACATATCAAAATTCTAGAAGTAAAAATCTTTCATAAAAAGATACTTTGTTTTGCTCAAATGCTATGTCACTTCAATGAAAATGGAGTTACTTTTCTCACAGTTAGTAAGCAACATTAGAAAGAAGTATAAGTAATCTTATTTTTCCTACATGATCGTTCTAGGAATAGTTATTAATGCCAAATTACTATTCATTTCTATATATGAAAATCGTAACAAACACCAAACTTCCAATGTTTATTGAATGTTTATTCTGCTCCAGAAATATCTACCACATTATGATTATTCTAATTATTATTGCTGTAAGGCACATCTTTTTCTTATCAAATGGCAGTTATGTAAATTCCATTTATTTAATAATCCCTTCTTCCCCACTAATTTCCAGTGTTTCCGCAATTGTACATAAAGTTCTCATTAAACTTGAGTTTAGAGCTGAGTTTTTACAAGTTTATTCCCCAGTATTATCAGTACATTGATGAAGAAATTGACAGAAATAATCGAATACTGTTTCCAAGTTCATACAGTTTATAAGTAGACCAAGAATGATTAGAAAACACAGTTGGGGCTTCCCTGGTGGCGCAGTGGTTAAGAGTCCGCCTGCCAATGCAGGGGACACGGGTTCGTGCCCTGGTCTGGGAGGATCCCACATGCCGCGAAGCGGCTGGGCCCGTGAGCCATGGCCGCTGAGCCTGTGCGTCCAGAGCCTGTGCTCCGCAACGGGAGAGGCCACAACAGTGAGAGGCCCGCG
>NW_021702244.1:0-1086 GCF_005190385.1 Monodon monoceros
CAGCTTTCTTTTGGTTTCCATTTGCATGGAATATCTTTTTCCATCCCTTTATTTTCAGTCTGTATGTGTCTCTAGGTCTGAAGTGGGTCTCTTGTAGACAGCATATATAAGGGTCTTGTTTTTGTATCCATTCAGCCAATCTGTGTCTTTTGGTGGGAGCATTTAGTCCATTTACATTTAAGGTAATTATCGATATGTATGTTCCTATTCCCATTTTCTATATTGTTTTGGGTTCGTTATTGTAGGTCTTTTCCTTCTCTTGTGTTCCTTGTCTAGAGAAGTTCCTTTAGCATTTGTTGTAAAGCTGGTTTGGTGGTGCTGAACTCTCTCAGCTTTTGCTTGTCTGTAAAGGTTTTAATTTCTCCATCAAATCTGAATGAGATCCTTGCTGGGTAGAGTAGTCTTGGTTGCAGGTTTTTCTCCTTCATCACTTTCAGTATGTCCTGCCACTCCCTTCTGGCTTGTAGGGTTTCTGCTGAGAGATCAGCTGTTAACCTTATGGGGATTCCCTTGTGTGTTATTTGTTGTTTTTCCCTTGCTGCTTTTAATATGCTTTCCTTGTATTTAATTTTTGACAGTTTGATTAATATGTGTCTTGGCGTATTTCTCCTTGTATTTATCCTGTATGGAACTCTCTGTGCTTCCTGGACTTGATTAACTATTTCCTTTCCCATATTAGGGAAGTTTTCAACTATAATCTCTTCAAATATTTTCTCAGTCCCTTTCTTTTTCTCTTCTTCTTCTGGAACCCCTATAATTCGAATGTTGGTGCGTTTAATGTTGTCCCAGAGGTCTCTGAGACTGTCCTCAGTTCTTTTCATTCTTTTTTCTTTATTCTGCTCTGCAGTAGTTATTTCCACTATTTTATCTTCCAGGTCACTTATCCGTTCTTCTGCCTCAGTTATTCTGTTATTGATCCCATCTAGAGTACTTTTAATTTCATTTATTGCGTTGTTCATCGTTGCTTGTTTCATCTTTATTTCTTCTAGGTCCTTGTTAACTGTTTCTTGCATTTTGTCCATTCTACTTCCAAGATTTCGGATCATCCTTACTATCATTATTCTGAATTCTTTTTCAGGTAGACTG
>NW_021702245.1:0-4219 GCF_005190385.1 Monodon monoceros
TTCCCAGGACAGTCCCGGTTTATGGAGGACCAAATCTCATCAGTTAGTTTTTCTAGCACCTTCTCTAACTCTCAGATGTTTCTACAATGGGGCGGTGGTAAATTATAACACCTCACTATTTATAAGCTAACATGCTAGGAGGTGGCTTGTATGATGAGCATTATTATCCAATAAAAATACGATTCCCTAAAAGTGTGGTTAAATAGGGGCAGATAACTAGAGAAAGTGAAACAGTGTATTGGCCAGTGGTGTAGCCCGTGAAGAGTTTGAGGATTAGGTTAGAGGTGATTAAAGAATGAGAAAACTGAACAAACAGGATGTAGAGATGTTGCTAAGAGCTTAGACGAGGAGCAATTAATTCACAGTGGTGCCAACATACAAGCCATCCTGTCACAGCACGGATCAATAGCTGATGCTCATAATGCTTGAGTTCTATTCAGTCTGTTCTGTTCAAAAGCCAAAGAGGTGGGCTTCCCTGGTCACGCAGTGGTTAAGAATCTACCTGCCAGTTCAGGGGACAAGGGTTCGACCCCTGGTCTGGGAAGATCCCAGATACGGTGGAGCAACTGAGCCTGTGCACCACAACTACTGAGCCCGCACACCTAGAGCCTGTGCTCCACAACAAGAGAAGCCACCGCAATGAGAAGCCTGTGCACTGCAACGAAGAGTAGCCCCCCTCGCTGCAACTAGACAAAGCCCGCGCGCAGCAACAAAGACCCAACTCAGCCAAAAAAAAAAAAAAAAAAACCCAAAGAAGTAAATAATATATTTTAGAAGCATCTTCAGCCAGAGCAGTAATTTTAAATGTACTGTACATTTATTGTTTAAATTTAAAAATAAATTTAAAATTTTAATAGCTACCAAAATAGATTTTCCTCTATTTGCCAGAAATCTTACTTACAGGACACATCACCCATGCTATAACTTAACCATTTTAACTAACTTTGGTTTTATTTACTTAAAACTGAGAGGTCATGATATAAAAGTATTAATTATAACTGTAATAGTTTATACTCTATTAAAAAACATATGAGCATTTATTTATTTGTGCCTTGTAACAACTTTTTAAGGTTGATATATGAGTTATCACTATTGTCTGTATTTTAAAGAATATTAAACTAATATTCAGAAAGTTAAATGTCTTGACACATTGTTTAAGTGCTAGAGCAGGAACTCAAATCCTGGCCGTGTGAATCAAGAGGCTAAGTTTGTTCCATAACCCCACACCTCTCTTCATTTGTTCATTCATGCACTAATTCATCCATTCAAAAACATTCATTAGATTCCTATTACCTTCTAGATACTTTGCTAGGCAGTAAGATAAGCAGAATGCTAGGTTTCAATCTTGTAACTCAAACTCTTTGGGGACCCAGATATTAAAAACAAAACACAAGAGCACAATTTTAAATATGCTGCAGTAGGCACTTAGGCTGCTTCCATACCTTGGCAATGTAAATAATGCTGCTATGAACATTGGGGTGCATGTATCTCTTCACATTAGTGTTTTTACTTCTTTCTGATATATATCCAGAAGTGAAATTGTTGGGTCATATGGTAATTCTATTTTTAGTTTTTTAAGGAACCTCCATACTGTTCTCCACAGTGTCTGTACCAATTTACATTCCCACCAACAGTGTACGAGGGTTCCCTTGTCTCCACACCTTCTCCAGCATTTGTTATTTGTGGACTTTTTGATGATGGCTATTCTGACTGGTGTGAGGTGATACCTCATTGTGGTTTTGATTTGCATTTCCTGGATGATTAGTGGTGTTGAGCATCTTTTCAAGTGTGCCTGTTGGCCATCTGCATTTCTTCTTTGGAAAATTTCTATTCAGTTCTGCCCATTTTTTAACTGGGTTGATTGTTTTTTGCTGTTCAGTTGTCTCAGCTATTTATGTATGTTGGCTACTAACCCTCTATCGGTCATATCATTTGCAAATATCTTCTCCCACTCAATAGGTTGTCTTTTCATTTTGTCAATGGTTTTCTTTGCTGCGCAAAAGCTTTTATATTTTTTTAAAAGTGTCCATCAATAGATGGACGGATAAAGGAGATGTGGTGTATATACACAAAGGAATGCTAATCAGCCATAAAAAATAATGACATTTTGTCATTTGCAGCAACATGGATGGACTTGGAGGGCATTAGGTTAAGTGAAATAAGTCAGACAAATATTGTATAATATCATTTATGTGTGGAATCTAAAATAATGCAAGAAACTAGTGAATAAAACAAAAAAGAATCAAACTCACAGATATAGAGAACAAACTAGTGGTTACCAGTGGGGAGAGGGAAGTGGGGAGGGGCAAGATAGGGCTAGGGAGAAAAAGGGTTATAATTAGGATTATATGAAATCATGTGTGTGAAACTTTTGAAAACTGTAAAGCATTATAGGATTTAAAGAATCTTTCATTCAAGTAAAAATATAAAATAAATAAAACATGCTATAATACATGCATTTGTAACAAATGCCATGGGATCACAAAGGAAGGTGAGAGGGCATTCATTCTGCATGACGAGGACCAGGGATAATTCTAAGGAGCTTTGAAAGTTCACCAACAGAGACTGAGGTGACAAGCGTTCCAGGAAGAGAGAACAGTGCGATCACAGGCTCCACGATGCAGGTGTTGTGGGAGAACTGTGTCACATGATGTGTCCACAGCTTGGGGCCCTTCAGGAATTGGGGTGAAGGATGGCAACACTGAGCTTGAAGCCTGTGCTGACAAGTTTGGGCTTGGAAGCCATGCAAGAGAGCTAAGTGGGGAGTTAGCCATCAAAATACGTATTTTAGTAAGATAACGTGCTTTCAGAGGGGACCCAGAGACAATGAGATGAATTGCAGCAGTCCTGGTGAGAAATAATGAGACCCTGAACCAGACCCCAATGGGAACGGCAAGGTGGGTCAGGCATTGGATGAGCTGTGGATGACTGGGCAGGCGTATGGGAAGCAAAATGAGTCCGATCCAGTAAAGTGCAAGCCTACGATCTCACCGTATCAAGCACAAAACCCGGCAAAACTAGTGTGTGTGTTAGAGTAAGAGCTAGTGGTTATCCTGGGCAGGAAGGGCAGGGGCTGAAGGGAGCGTGCGCTTTGGATGCCCTGCTGTTTTCTGTCTAGAGTTGTGTGCTGTTTACCTGGGTGTGTGCAGGTCTGTGCAAATGTATGTTACATGTCTGTAAAAAAGGCAAGCAAGTTGGGGCTTCCCTGGTGGCACAGTGGTTGAGAATCTGCCTGCTAATGCAGGGGACACGGGTTCGAGCCCTGGTCTGGGAGGATCCCACGTGCCACGGAGCAACTAGGCCTGTGAGCCACAACTACTGAGGCTGCGCGTCTGGAGCCTGTGCTCCACAACAAGAGAGGCCGCGATAGTGAGAGGCCCACGCACCACGATGAAGAGTGGCCCCCGCTTGCCACAACTAGAGAAAGCCCTCACACAGAAACGAAGACTTAACACAGCAAAAATAAATAAATAAATTACTAAAAAAAAAAGCAAGCAAGTTGAGAAAAAAGTTGGCCATGTGGCTGAACTTGCTCTAGGGAAGACAGGAGGGCAGATCTGGAGCGGAAGATGTCACCGTAGAACTGGACAGGCTGGGGTCTCTCTGATATGCCTTCGAGTTACTGACGTGGTGACACTGAGTGAGAGTCTCCAGAGCAAAGTCATTGCCTTATTTGAGTCGTAAATAGTTTCCCTAAAGTTTCATAGTAAGAACAGGCAAATAATCCAAAATCAAAGATCCAGCTATTGCGTTTCTGAAGTCAAAGTGTTTGTATTTGTTTGCAACCTTCCTCAGTAACTGTTTCTGGGAAACCCCAAGTGCTTCGGGCCGACTCAGAGTGTAGCACGACCTTCCCGACCTGCCTCGTTCCGCGGGCTGGGCGGACCGGGACCCGGCAGGTGCAGGCGCGGCTCGCTTAGCTTAGCAGCGTCAGGAGGATGGGTTTGCTCCACTTACCCCCAGGTCAGCCGACTCTGCAGGCTGGGAAGGCCTAGACACCCATCCCCAAATTCACCTCCACATCCTCTGGAGGGAGGGCATCCTCCCTGTGCTGTGGGAACCGCTAGGATTCTGGGGGAACCGTCCAGCCCATGCGCGCTCCCAGCCCCCTCCTGTCAGCCAGCCACGTACCAGCTGAGCCCCTGATCTCGTACTGGGTCCGGACTCACCCGCTTCCTTCAGCAGCAGCAAGCCTCTCTTGGCCTCCGCCAGCGGCAGC
>NW_021702246.1:0-2561 GCF_005190385.1 Monodon monoceros
CAGATGTATGGCCTTAGGCAATTCACTGAGCGTCTCTGTGCCTCAGTTTTCTTGTCTGTAAGATGGGGGTGAGAATAATAGTGCCCACTTCATAGGGCTATGGTAAGGATCAAGTTAGTATTTGGCATGTATTTGGCATGTAGCAAACAACATGTAAGTGGTAGGTGTTCCAGGCCTCATTCCATGTTAATTTTTGGTATCTGTATGAGTTTGTTATGGCTGTCATAACAAAACACCACAGTCTGGGTAGCTTAAACAACAGAAATTTGTTTCTCACAGTTCTGGAGGCTGGAAGTCCAAGGTCAAGTTGTCAGCAAGGTTGGTTTCCTCTGAGGCTCATGAGGGAAGAGCCTGTTCCAGGCCTCTCTCCTTGGCTTGCAGAGGGCTGCCTTCTTCCCTGTGTCCTCACATGGCTTTTACCCTCTGGGCAGACTTGGTGTCTCTCTGTGTGTCTAATCTCCAATCCTTATAAGGACACGAGTCAGATTGGACTGGGATCCACCCTAATGGCCTCATTTTAACTTACTCTTTAAAGGCCTGATCTGCCAATACAGTCCCATGCTGAGGTACTGGAGTTTAGGGCTTCATCCTATGAATTTTGGGGGGGACACAACTCAGCCCATGGCACCTGACAAGGACCTGGCAACAACACCAACATGGTTCTAACCATGTTTAGTTGTGATACCAGATGCAAAAAAAAGCCAGGACAGACCTTGAGCCCATTACTCTAAGTGAAATTAGAGAAAGACAAATACTGTATAATCTCACGTATACGAATTGAAGAAAATTGAGCTCATAGAAACAGAGAACAGCGTAGTGGTTGCCAGAGGTGGGAGTAGGGGGGGATGGGAAAGGTGGTCAAAATGTACAAACTTGCAGTTATAAGAGAAACAACTCCTGGGGATGTAATGTACCTCGTGATGACTATAGTTAAAAATACTGTTTTCTATTTTTAAAAAAAACATCTTTATTGGAGTATAATTGCTTTACGATGGTTTGTTAGTTTCTGCTGTATAACTAAGTGAATCAGCTATACAAATACATATATCCCCATATCTCCTCCCTCTTGCATCTCCCTCCAATCCTCCCTATCCCACTCCTCTAGGTGGACACAAAGCACCGAACAATACTGTTTTCTAATTTGAAAGTTGCTAAGAGTATAGATCTTAAAAGTTCTCATCACAAGAAAAGGATTGTAACTATGTGAGGCGGTAAATGTTAACTAAACTTATTGTGGTAGTTATTTTGCAATTTATACACATATCAAATTACTATGTTGTACACCTGAAATTAATATAATATTATATGACAACTATATCTCAATAAAATGGGGGGGAAAAAAGGAATCCAATACCTCAGGTATAAAGCCTCCCTCCTCCTTCCCTCTCACATTCCCAGGAAGACCTCAGGCCCGGGCCTTACACCTGCCTTGATTATATTCCTATTAACTGTGTCAGTAAATGGTAGGTGCTTCCCTTCCACACCTTCCTTTGCTCGTCACTGGAGAATATGCTAGAGTGACACTATGAGAGTGATCACATATCTCTGATTTTCTGGACAATTGTGGTTTCAAAAATTCTGTCCTCTTGTCCACCTAAGAACACCGGTATTTTTCATACTACAGGTTCCAAAATGTGGTTCAGAAATCATGGTCACGGTGCCTGCCATGCCAGGGTGGCAACTTGGAGGGCTGGGGAAGGCGTGGCAGGTGGCAGGTGGGGAAAGCCAGTAGCCAGAAGGAGGAGAGGACAAAGAAAAAGACCCAGGAATTTTGCACTCTAGAACAAATTCCCAAATAGTAATTGTTTACTGTAGCAGGAAGTCCTAGCCTCTAGTTTACTGCTAAATCTAGTCCTCAAGGAGCACAGTAGTCAGAACATTTAATACAAAATTTCCTAGCTCTAAAACGGAAATATTAATACCTGCTTGTTGTGTTTGGAAGTTATTTCAAAAAATGATGCTAATATCAATAAAGCCCTTTATAAATGAGCTAAAGGAACTCTATAAGTATTACGTTTTTTATTTTTCCATCACTCTTCATAGCTGCCAAGCAGTAACGGCTCTATTTGTACTGAATCCCGGAAGTGTCTCTGTATCCTGGAAGTATTGCAAAGATCGTCTTCACACCTGCAAAATATTCCTGTACCGTGTACACAAATGATTATGGCTCTGTTCTTGGGCCTTATCTAGGAGCTACTGCATGTGAGGATCAAATTGATACACATTAGGGCATACTCAGCGGTCTTTGGCAAAGGCCTATAGATTACTTCGCTATTCAATTTGTTAATTGGACAGCAGAGCCTGAGTGGAAAGAACAATGTGCTCGTCAGTTGGGAAAAGCTCCTCCAAGTATCAACAGATACAAGCAAGGCAATCTCACTGTGCTGGTTGATTAGAACCGGGTTTGTATTTTGGACATAAAAACTCTATGATAGTCTCCCAGTCATTAAGTATCTCTGCTGTAAGAGAAAACTGGGGCTGTTAACTTCTCCAGATAGAAGCCGAAGGAAAAGTGATTGTTTCTTTTATAAGCAGAAGGGAAGGTTCTGCTCAATAAAGAT
>NW_021702247.1:0-1275 GCF_005190385.1 Monodon monoceros
AATGAGTAGAGCAAAGAGAGAACACAGAATAAGGCAACATTCAACAGTCAGCCAAGAACTATTTGTTGAGCAATTGCAAGCTGTGACCTGGAAATGGAAGAGGAGAACATAGATCTTCACATGGGCAGGTGAAAAATCAAGTGTTATTACTTGTAACACAGCTCTTCAAATATATTTTTTGGCATCAAGTGCCTACTAAACAGCCTTAAATTAAAAACTAAATAAGGACACAGTCTCTATCAAATATAGCCTGAGGTACTGATGCCTAAATACTAGGATCACAGTATTTGTGTTCCCAAGGATGCCTTTCTATTGCTTTGCTTCTTTCCCCCTTTCCAAATTAGCTAATGCTGCCTTAACAGGATATCTATTTCACTTGTTCCAGCCTTTTTGATCCAATGTATTGAATAGCAGAATAGGTGAGTTACAAGAGGATATTTTGACTTCAAACAACAGAAATAAAATACTATATAATTGAAAAAAAAGAGGCAATCTTTCAGGCACATGTGGATCCAGGAGTTCACATGTTTTAACCAGGTCCCTTTCTCTCTTCCCCACCCCTTCTTCTCTCTGCCTTTTCTCCTCTCTGGTATCTCTCATTATGGGATTCAAATATTTCCCTGTTTATGTGGGAGCTTCTGACACAGCTGCGGGCTTACACGCTCGCAGCTCCAGGGCTGGCTGGAAGGGGCGGGCGCATCACAGCATAAGGTTGCACGAGGTGTGCACTTATATAGCAGGGCATCACATCTATGAGTGATGGATGATCACATTGTATACAGGGGTAGCTTCGCATAGTTTTTACATCACTTTTCTTGAAGATGGCAGTAAAATGGTATGTGTTTACAAAATCAAATAGTGTAACATTGTCCAAAAGATATACATAAAGCATTTAGAGGAAGGAGGCTCCTTTTTCTTTTAACTCCGGCACGGATTGTCTATTGGACAGTGGTAAGCCTATGTCATCAACCTCGTTACTCCAGCAGAAGTCCAGGGATTAGCCCTGCCTAGCTCTTGTTAGCCTCTATTCCCTTCCTTGAACACTGTAGCCAGAAGGTTTTTTTTCCTCCTCAAACCTTAAGTATTGAAACCTGGAGGAGGGGCATGTCTGAAAAGAAAACGATGGACTGGACTCTCCCTAGAAGGACAATAAATGGGTGGTCAACAAGAAAAAAAAATATCCTCTGTACCAGGAAATGTTTGAAGTGTTGTTTGGGTATCAAAAAATGGGTGCCCTACACATAAAGCAACAAAGGATATTGGTCTAAAAAGAAC
>NW_021702248.1:0-1915 GCF_005190385.1 Monodon monoceros
TGTGTGACATATTTCTCTTAGAATCATCATAGTTAAATCCACTCAATTTGCTGCTACAGGCCTGATGACATTGATTTCATTGCTGAGTGATATTCCGTTGTACGTAAGTAGCACAATTCCTTTATCCATTTTTTTCTTTCTGGGATATTTAATTTGTACTGGACTCGAGTTTCTTGTAAACACAGCAGCCCTAAATTTTGTGTTGGCTGTGTCTTGTTGATTTTAATTTTCCTAAGCTATAGGGCCAAAAGTGGAAGTGCCCTAGGCTCTGTAGCTTTGTTTTTCAGATGTTTCAGAATACACCATAAACATCTCCAGAGTGTCTGTTGGCAATTTACATCCCGCCCATCAGCATAACAAGGCTCCCTGTTCTCCATGACCTGACCTGTGTTTCTGGTTTTTACACTTTTTTCAGATGGCCCTTTTGACAAATGGGAAATGAGACTTCATTGTAGTGCAGATTTCCATTGCTCGAGTGCTTGGTTGGCCAAAAAGGGCATATGCGTTTTTTCCTGAATATATTCAGGAAAAAATGTTTACGCACTTTTGTCCAAGTGCATCACTGTCAAAGATCTGCCGCTTTTCACATGCTTTAAATGCAATTCCAATCTACCTCCTGAAATATGATTCCTGCAATTCTGCCTCGTTTTCAAGTCCTCTTTGCAGACTTACTTCCATATATTTTTCCCAATAGCTGTCATTTATAACTCTGCAGTTTTGTGAATTGCAGTGCCCGTGATTTCCTTTCTTAACTCGTTTCCTTGAAAGCTGGCCACAGAACCGCAGGTTTGCTTAAGGCCATAATCAGGGTCCGGCACGGCACTCTGAGCCTTTGGTTAATTTCTCTTCCTGGTGGGAAATTAGAGTTAAATGTGCCCCTCCGGACACCTGCCTCACTCCCAGTCCCTTGGTGATGTGTGTCCTGTGGTTTGAGGCCACATGTGCTGGGTTCCTCACCTTTGGCTGATGTGGCCCCACTGGTGTGAGGACACTCCTGCCTGGTTCCTATCCCCTTGGTGATGTGGGCCCTCCGGTGAGAGTCTGATCCTTTTTGGGTTCCTCACACTTCTGAGAGGTGGGCCCTCTTCTCTGAGGTCACTCCTGCCTGGCTGGCACACACCGCCTTGGCGACGTCGGCTCTCTGGTGGGAGTTGGTGCCTGCTGGGTGTCTCCTCCCCTCGGTAATGAGGGCCCTCTGGCGTCAGGCCCTAACTCCTGGGCTCCCAATATTTTCTGATATGCGCCTGTGGTTCGAGTACACTCCTGCCAGGTTCCCAACCCCATGGGAATGTGGGCCTTTTGCTCTGAGGTCCCAACCGTGGGTTGCTCAGTTTCTTGTTGAGGGCCCTCTGCTCTGAGTTCTCTTCGGCCTGGATCCAATAGCCTCGCTGCTCCTGGCCACCTGCTGGGAGGTTTCAACTGCGGGATTCCTCACCTTTTTTCTTCTATGGGCCCTCTGTTTTGAGACTCTTCCTGCCTGCCTCACTCACAGCCCTTTGGTGATGTGTGTCCTCTGGTTTGAGGCCACGTGTGCTGGGTCCCTCACCTTTCGATGATGTGGCCCCACTGTTGTGAGGACACTCCTGCCTGCTTCCTATCCCCATGATGATGTGGGCCCTCTGGTGAGAGTCTGATCCTGGCTGGGTTCCTCACCCTTCTGTCAGGTGGGCCCTCTGCTGTGAGGTCACTCCTGCCTGGCTGGCACACCCCACCTGGGCAACATCGGCCCTCTTGTGGCAGTTGGAGCCTGCTGGGAGCCTCCTCCCCTCGGTGATGGGGGCCCTCTGGCATCAGGCCCTAACTGCTGGGTACCCACATTTTCTGATACGTGCTAAGTGGTGCGAGGACACTCCTGCGAGGTTCCCATCCCCATGGGCATGTGGGCCTTCTGCCCTAAGGTCCCAACACCTGTGTT
>NW_021702249.1:0-3794 GCF_005190385.1 Monodon monoceros
AAAGAAAGCTGGAGGAGCAATTCTCATATCAGACAAAATAGACTTTAAAATAAAGACTATTAGAAGAGACAAAGAAGGACACTACATAATGATCAAGGGATTGATCCAAGAAGAAGATATAACAATTGTAAATATTTATGCACCCAACATAGGAGCACCTCAATACATAAGGCAAATACTAACAGCCATAAAAGGGGAAATCGACAGTAACACATTCATAGTAGGGGACTTAATAACCCACTTTCACCAGTGGACAGATCATCCAAAATGAAAATAAATAAGGAAACATAAGCTTTAAATGATACATTAAACAAGATGGACTTAATTGATATTTATAGGACACTCCATCCAAAAACAACAGAATACACATTTTTCTCAAGTGCTCATGGAACATTCTCCAGGATAGATTATATCTTGGGTCACAAATCAAGCCTTGGTAAATTTAAGAAAATTGATATTGTATCAAGTATCTTTTTGGACCACAGCGCTATGAAACTAGATATCAATTACAGGAAAAGAGCTGTAAAAAATACAAACACATGGAGGCTAAACAATACACTACTTAATAACGAAGTGACCACTGAAGAAATCAAAGAGGAAATAAAAAAATACCTAGAAACAAATGACAATGGAGGCGGAGGGGAAGATGGCAGAAGAGTAAGATGCAGAGATCACCTTCCTCCCCACAGATACACCAGAAATACATCTACACGTGGAGCAACTCCTACTGAACACCTACTGAATGCTGGCAGACGACCTCAGACCTCCCAAAATGCAAGAAACTCCCCACGTACCTGGGTAGGGCAAAAGAAAAAACAGAGACAAAAGGATAGGGACGGCACCTGCACCAGTGGGAGGGAGCTGTGAAGGAGGAAAGGTTTCCACACACTAGGAAGCCCCTTCGCGGGCGGAAACTGCGGGAGGCGGAGGGGGGAGCTTCGAAGCCGCGGAGGAGAGCACAGCAACAGGGGTGCGAAGGGCAAACCAGGGAGATTCCCACACAGAAGATGGGTGCCGAGCGGCACTCACCAGCCCAAGAGGCTTCTCTGCTCACCCGCCGGGGCGAGCGGGGCTGAGAGCTGAGGCTCGGGCTTTGATCGGAGCGCAGGGAGAGGACTGGGGTTGGCTGCGTGAACACAGCCTGAAGGGGTTAGTGTACCACGGCTAGCCGGGTGGGAGTCCGGGAAAAGGTCTGGAGCTGCCGAAGAGGCAAGAGACTTTTTCTTCCCTCTTTGTTTCCTGGTGCGCATGGAGAGGGGTTTAAGAGCGCTGCTTAAAGGAACTCCAGAGACGGGCGTGAGCCGCGGCTAAAAGCGCGCACCCGAGAGACAGGCGCGAGCTGCGGCTAAAAGCGCGGACTCCAGAAACGGGCGCAAGCTGCGGCTAAAAGCACGGACCCCAGAGACGGGCGGGAGACGCTAAGGCTGCTGCTGCCACCACCAAGGGACCTGTGTGCAAGCACAGGTCACTATCCACACCCCTCTTCCGGGGAGCCTGTGCAGCCCTCCACTGCCAGGTTCCCAGAATCCAGGGATAACTCTCCTGGGAGAACGCACAGGGGGCCTCAGGCTGGTGCAACGTCACGCCGGCCTCTGCCGCCGCAGGCCCTCCCCACACGCCGTGCCCCTCCCTATCCCTGGCATGAGTGCTCCAGTGCCCCCGAATCAGCGGCTCCTTTAACACTGTCCTCTCGGAGCAAAAAACAGACGCCATCCAGCGACCTACACGCAGAGGCGGGGCCAAATCCAAAGTTGAGACGCTGTGAGCTGTGAGAACAAAGAAGAGAAAGGGAAATCTCTTCCAGCAGCCTCAAAAGCAGCGGATTAAAGCTCCACAATCAACTTGATGTGCCCTGCGTCTGTGGAATACATGAATAGACAACGAATCATCCCAAATTGAGGAGGCGGACTTCGAGAGCAAGATTTATGATTTTTTCTCCTTTTGCTCTTTTTGTGAGTGTGTATGTATATGCTTCTGTGTGAGATTTTGTCTGTATAGCTTTGCTTCCACCATTTGTCCTAGGGTTCTATCCTTTTTTAAAATTTTTTCATAATAATTAATTTTAATAACTTTATTATACTTTTCTTTCTTTCTTTCTTTCCCTCCTTCCTTCCTTGCTTCCCGACTTTAGACAACGAATCATCCCAAATTGAGGAGGTGGACTTTGAGAGCAAGATTTATGATTTTTTCCCCTTTACCTCTTTTTGTGAGGGTGTATGTGTATGCTTCTGTGTAAGATTTTGTCTGTATAGCTTTGCTTCAACCATATGTCCTAAGGTTCTATCCGTCCCTTTTTTTTTCTAAATAATTATTTTTTAATTTAATAACTTTACTATACTTTATTTTATTTTACTGTATCTTCTTTCTTTTTTTACCTTCCTTCCCTCCTTCCTTCCTTCCTTCCTGCCTCCCTCCCTGCCTCCTTTCTTTCCTTCTTCCTTCTTTCCTTCTTTTCTTTTCTTTCTTTTTCTTTCTTCCTTCGTTCCTTCCTTCCCTCCTTTCTTTCTTTCTTCCTACTTCTACTAATTCTTTCTCTCTACTTTTTCTCACTTTTACTCTGAGCCGTGTGGATGAAAGGCTCTTGGTGCTACAGCCAGGAGTCAGTGCTGTGCCTCTGAGGTGGGAGAGCCAACTTCAGGACACTGGTCCACAAGAGACCTCCCAGCTCCACATAATATCAAACGGCGAAAATCTCCCAGAGACCTCCATCTCAACACCAGCACCCAGCTTCACTCAACGACGAGCAAGCTACAGTGCTGGAAAACCTATGCCAAACAACTAGCAAAACAGGAACACAACCCCACCGATTAGCAGAGAGGCTGCCTAAAATCATAATAAGTCCACAGACACCCCAAAACACACCACCAGATGTGGACCTGCCCACTGGAGAGACAAGATCCAGCCTCATCCACCAGAACACAGGCACTAGTCCCCTCCACCAGGAAGCCTACACAACCCACTGAACCAACTTTAGCCACTGGGGACAGACATCAAAAAAAACGGGAACTACAAACCCGCAGCCTGCAAAAATGAGACCCCAAACACAATAAGATAAGCAAAATGAGAAGACAGAAAAACACACAGCAGATGAAGGAGCAAGATAAAAATGCACCAGACCTAACAAATGAAGAGGAAATAGGCAGTCTACCTGAAAAAGAATTCAGAATAATGATAGTAAAGTTGATCCAAAATCTTGGAAATAGAACAGACAAGATGCAAGAAACATTTAATAGGGACCTAGAAGAACTAAAGATGAAACAAACAATGATGAACAACACAATAAATGAAATGAAAAAGACTCTAGATGGGATCAATAGCAGAATAACTGAGGCAGAAGAATGGATAAGTGACCTGGAAGATAAAATAGTGGAAATAACTACTGCAGAGCAGAATAAAGAAAAAAGAATGAAAAGAACTGAGGACAGTCTCAGAGACCTCTGGGACAACATTAAACGGACCAACATTCGAATTATAGGGGTTCCAGAAGAAGAAGAGAAAAAGAAAGGGACTGAGAAAATATTTGTAGAGATTATAGTTGAAAACTTCCCTAATATGAGAAAGGAAATAGTTAATCAACTCCAGGAAGCACAGAGAGTCCGATACAGGATAAATCCAAGGAGAAATACGTCAAGTCACGTATTAATCAAACTGTCAAAAATTAAATACAAAGAAAGCATATTAAAAGTAGCAAGGGAAAAACAACAAATAACACACAAGGGAATCCCCATAACGTTCACAGCTGATCTCTCAGCAGAAACTCTGCAAGCCAGAAGGGACTGGCAGGACATACTGAA
>NW_021702250.1:0-11558 GCF_005190385.1 Monodon monoceros
GTAAATGGATTAAATGCTCCAACCAAAAGACATAGACTGGCTGAATGGATACAAAAACAAGACCCATATATATGCTGTCTACAAGAGACCCACTTCAGACCTAGGGACACATACAGACTGAAAGTGAGGGGATGGAAAAAGATATTCCATGCAAATGGAAATCAAAAGAAAGCTGGAGTAGCAATTCTCATATCAGACAAAATAGACTTTAAAATAGACTATTACAAGAGACAGAGAAGGACACTACATAATGATCAAGGGCTCAATCCAAGAAGAAGATACAATACTTGTAAATATTTACGCACCCAACATAGGAGCACCTCAATACATAAGGCAAATGCTAACAGCCATAAAAGGGGAAATCGAGAGTAACACAATCATAGTAGAGGACGTTAACACCCCACTTACACCATTGGACAGATCATCCAAAATGAAAATAAATAAGGAAACACAAGCTTTAAATGATACATTAAACAAGATGGACTTGATATTTATAGACATTCCATCCAAAAACAACAGAATACGCTTTCTTCTCAAGTGCTCATGGAACATTCTCCAGGATAGATCGTATCTTGGGTCATAAATCAAGCCTTGGTAAATTTAAGAAAACTGAAATCATATCAAGTATCTTTTCTGACCACAACGCTATGAGACTAGATATCAATTACAGAAAAAAAATCTGTAAAAAATACAAACACATGGAGGTTAAACAATACACTACTAAATAACCAAGAGACACTGAAGAAATCAAAAACGGAATCAAACAATACCTAGAAACAAATGACAATGAAAACATGATGACCCAAAACCTATGGGATGCAGCAAAAGCAGTTCTAACAGGGAAGTTTATAGCTATACAATCCTACCTCAAGAAACAAGAAACATTTCAAATAAACAACCTAACCTTACACCTAAAGCAATTAGAGAAAGAATAAAAAACAAAACCCAAAGTTAGCGGAAGGAAAGAAATCATAAAGATCAGAGCAGAAATAAATGAAATAGAAACAAAGAAAACAATAGCAAAGATCAATAAAACTAAAAGCTGGTTCTTTGAGAAGATAAACAAAATTGATAAGCCATTAGCCAGACTCATCAAGAAAATGAGGGAGAGGACTCAAATTCATAAAATTAGAAATGAAAACGGAGAAGTTACGACACCGCAGAAATACAAAGCATCCTAAGAGACTACTACAAGCAACTCTATGCCAATAAAATGGACAACCTGGAAGAAATGGACAAATTCTTAGAAAGGTATAACCTTCCAAGACTGAACCAGGAAGAAATAGAAAATATGAACAGACCAATCACAAGTAATGAAATTGGAACTGTGATTAAAAATCTTCCAACAAACAAAAGCCCAGCACCAGATGGCTTCACAGGTGAATTCTATCAAACATTTAGAGAAGAGCTAACACCCATCCTTCTCAAACTCTTCCAAAAAATCGCGGAGGAAGGAACACTCCCTAACTCATTCTATGAGGCCACCATCACTGTGATACCAAAACCAGACAAAGATACTACAAAAAAAGAAAATTACAGACCAATATCACTGATGAATATAGATGCAAAAATCCTCAACAAAATAGTAGCAAACAGAATCCAACAACACATTAAAAGGATCATACACCATGATCAAGTGGGATTTATCCCAGGGATGCGAGGATTCTTCAATATACGCAAATCAATCAATGTGATACACCATATTAACAAACTGAAGAATAAAAACCATATGACCATCTCAATAGATGCAGAAAAAGTTTTTCACAAAATTCAACACCGATTTATGATAAAAACTCTCCAGAAAGTGGGCATAGAGGGAACCTACCTCAACATAATAAAGGCCATATATGACAAACCCACAGCAAACATCATTCTCAATGGTGAAAAACTGAAAGCATTTCCTCTAAGATCAGGAACAAGACAAGGATGTCCACCCTAGCCATCATTATTCAACATAGTTTTGGAAGTCCTAGCCATGGCAATCAGAGAAGATAAAGAAATAAAAGGAATACAAATTGGAAAAGAAGAAGTAAAACTGTCACTGTTTGCAGATGACATGATACTATACATAGAGGATCCTAAAAATGCCACCAGAAAACTATTAGAGCTAATCAATGAATTGGGTAAAGTTGCAGGATACAAAATTAATGCACAGAAATCTCTTGCATTCCTATACACTAATGATGAAACATCTGAAAGAAATTAAGGAAACACTCCCATTTACCATTGCAACAAAAGGAATAAAATACCTAGGAATAAACCTACCTAGGGAGACAAAAGACCTGTATGCAGAAAACTATAAGACACTGATGAAAGAGATTAAAGATGATACCAACAGATGGAGAGATATACCATGTTCTTGGATTGGAAGAATCAACATTGTGAAAATGACTATACTACCCAAAGCAATCTAGAGATTCAATTCAATCCCTATCAAATTATCAATGTCATGTTTTATGGAACTAGAAGAAAAAATCTTAAAATTTGTATGGAGACACAAAATAGTGTGTGTCAAATAGTCAAAGCAGTCTTGAGGGAAAAAAACGGAGCTGGAGGAATCAGACTCCCTGACATCAGAGTATACTATAAGCTACAGTAATCAAGACAATATGGTACTGGCACAAACACAGAAATATAGATCAATGGAACAGGAGAGAAAGCCCAGAGATAAACCCACGCACCTATGGTCAACTAATCTATGACAAAGGAGTCAAGGATATACAGTGGAGAAAAGACAGCTTCTTCAATAAGTGGTGCTGGGAAAATTGGACAGCTACAGGTAAAAGAATGAAATTAGGACACTCCCTAACACCATACACAAAAATAAACTCCAAATGGATTTGAGACCTAAATGTAAGACCAGACACTATAAAACTCTTAGAGGAAAACATAGGAAGAACACTCTTTGACATAAATCACAGCAAGATCTTTTTTGATCCACCTCCTAGAGTAATGGAAATAAAAACAAAAATAAACAAATGGGACCTAATGAAACTTCAAAGCTTTTGCACAGCAAAGGAAACCATAAACAAGACAAAAAGACAACCCTCAGAATGGTAGAAAATATTTGCAAATGGATCACCGGACAAAGGGTTAATCTCCAAAATATATAAACAGCTCATGCGGCTCAATATTAAAAAAACAAACAACCCAATCCAAAAATGGGCAGAAGACCTAAATAGACATTTCTCCAAAGAAGACATACAGATGGCTAAGAAGCACATGAAAAGCAGCTCAACATCACTAATTATTAGAGAAATGCAAATCAAAACAACAATGAGGTGAGACCTCACACCAGTGAGAATGGGCATCAACAGAAAATCTACAAACAATAAATGCTGGAGAGGGTGTGGAGAAAATGGAAGCCTCTTACACTGCTGGTGGCAATGTAAACTGATACAGCCACTATGGAGAACAGTATGGAGCTTCCTTAAAAAACTAAAAATAGAATTACCATATGATCCAGCAATCCCACTACTGGGCATATACCCAGAGAAAACCATAATTCAAAAAGACACATCACCCCAATGTTCACTGAAGCACTATTTACAATAGCCAGGTCATGGAAGCAACGTAAATGCCCATCGGCAGACGAATGGATAAAGATGTGGTACATATACACAATGGAATACTCAGCCATAAAAAGGAACAAAATTGGGTCATTTGTAGAGATGTGGATGGATCTAGAGACTGTCATATAGAGTGAAGTAAGTCAGAAAGAGAAAAACAAATATAGTATATTAACACATATATGTGGAACCTAGAAAAATGGTACAGATGAACCAGTTTGCAGGGCAGAATTGAGACACAGATGTAGAAAAGAAATGTATGGACACCAATCGGGGAAAGCAGGGTGGTGGTGGTGGTGGTGGTGGTGGTGGTGGTGGTGGTGGTGGTGGTGTGATGAATTGGGCGATTGGGATTGACATGTATACACTGATGTGTATAAAATTCATGAGTAATAAGAACCTGCTGTATAAAAAAATTAAAAAAATTAAAATAAATGTGACACAGACACTAAGTAATAAGCACATGCTGTTGGAAAAATGGTGCCAACAACAACAACAAAAGCCAAAAGAACATGTTATTATATACTACATAGAAAGAAGATACCCACTCATTCATTCAATAATAGCAGGAAAATTTAAAAGTCAAATTATTTATACTGTAAACATCAGTACATCTTTTGGGTAGAAAAAAATTTTTGTTTTATTTTGAATAGCTATTGGACTGAGAGATTTGGGGGTTTTCTATGGCTGGTCCAAAATAATCAGTTTAATATGCTAAGATAATTATACAAAATAGAAATCATGGAGCTGCAGATCTGTGCTAAAGAAAATTATGTAAAATCCTAAAAGAAGCCCATTCTAAATAGTGACCAGATTTCAACTTAACTTTACAAACTACCTGCTTTTGCTATACACTTTTTCACGTCTCATTTTAAATTTCCCAAGTAAAAAATTTAAATAGAATCAGTAGTTCACAGTCACAATTCAAAACTCTTAACAGAGTTGTTAATTAATACCTCAGAAGGTTTTTCCAGCTTTAGACAGAATTACAGGAACTTGGTATTTTAGCATCAGAAACTCTAAAAGGTAGCTTTCTTTCTTTAAAACTGCTTGGTCTACCACACTTTAACAAGTAATTTTGTTTCCCAAGTGTCTATTGAGAGGATAGGGTCCTTGGAGGTGTGAAATGACCTGGACACCAGAATGCCCCTAACTATGGAGGGTGTGATCCAGAGGGCTTCACATCCACGTCTGTCCACCACAGGTGCTCTCGGGGATTTTGGCCAGCTTTTCCCTACCCCACCTAACCTCTGGTAGAACGGAGGCTTCCTAACTATGTCTTCAGGCCAAGGGTTTCCTTCTCTCTTTTCCCTCCACGCTGCCCTTCCCTGACAAGTTAAGCCTCTGTGGAACAGAGAGCTCATATGCCATGAGGTGTACGTGGCTGCCAGTCAAAAGGCCACATGGGATGAACTGGCAGGGATTTTTTCAGCTCCAGTGTCCTTGGAATCTACCTGAAGGGCTTAGCAAAAAGGCACTGAAGACTTTTTCCTTATCTGGGCCCCTGCTTTAGGGAGTTGCAAGGATATGATTAGAGGTGACATCATAGTCTGGCAGCTCCAGCAAATCTTACATTCCTATCCACTTCTGTAATTAAAATGATTTTAATCTCTTCCTATTTTATTCACCAAAGATTTATGGGATGCTAATAACTTTTCCCCCACCCCCTATCCTCTTGCTTCTTATCCAAATTCTTACAATGTAAGGATATCAAATTACCCACAGAGTTTGAATTAAATGCCTGTGGCTGTTTCTGCATAAAAATCCTGGGAAAATAAAGAACAACTTGCTTAGAAAGTTCCTACTTGTAGGTTTTACAAGCCCAGAGTCAGCTGGAGAGAAGAGTTCTTTCCAGGCATAGGATGAGGTTTTCCCATGGAAGTTTCTGTCTTCTGCTTATTCATATTTCACTCTGTATAAATGCTCTAAAAATAGTCAAAGGACAGAATTTCAGGAATCTCTACGTTAAATTTACATTGGTCTATTCCTCATCAATGAGCTTTGGGCCAAAGCCCAATTTGATCTCATACCCTAATGTTTTTATCTTTCCAAAGCAGTGTCTCCTGGAGTTCAAACACCTCTTTTGTCATGGTGTCTACTCTCTGCTGCACACGCTGATTCTCCTGCAGAGGAAGAGGGGAAGAGAAGTAATAAAAGAGCAGAAAGTAAAAGGGGACGGGGTTAGAGGGAGGAAAACAGAACAAAAATAAAGCTGATAAAGAAACTTAACAAAAGCAGGAAGTCTGTGATCAACAGGAAAGATGGCATCCAGTGTCTTAAAGGAAAGATGACATCCGGCATCTTGGCGCTGTGTCGGTATGACAGCAAGCGAGGGGACTGGGGGCAGCTGCTCCAGCCACAGCTATGAGGCAGCAAGCCAGCTGGGGCTTCGATGTACACCCAGCTCCACACATGTACTCTTCCTCTCATAAGTGCCTTTCCCCCAAACATGGGACAACTTACACTTTTAGAGAGGGAAATTCGGATTTTCTTATGAACAAATGATCCTTATCACAGACAACAAGCAGTAGTTTTGAACCCTATTTTTTTAAGAAGAACTAAAAAACTACAAGAGGGACATAGCTCAATCATTTTGAATTCCTGTTAGCAGAATCTATGATAGCAGGAACATCATAAATTACACATTTCACATCAGTTTTTAGAAAAACTAGATTTCTAGCATTTAGCAATTCTTAACTCTTCTGACTAGGCACTGATGCTCAAGTTATACTCTCTTATATTTAGCAGGTTCTTTTATGCATTACTGGTAAATTATCATCTTCCACTTTCCCTACTCATACATTTCTCATCTACTTTACCACGTGGTTCTCCATTCTAAAGACCAAAAAACATTATTTTGGCAAAGTCAGGATTCTTCAGTTATAAGTAAATGTGCATATTAACATCTGAAGGATGTTAATTCTAAACATAAAAAGTACTTAAGGGCTTCCCTGGTGGCGCAGTGGTTGAGAGTCCGCCTGCCGATGCAGGGGACACGGCTTCGTGCCCCGGTCCGGGAAGATCCCACATGCCGTGGAGTGGCTGGGCCTGTGAGCCATGGCCGCTGAGCCTGCGCGTCCGGAGCCTGTGCTCCGCAACGGAAGAGGCCACAACAGTGAGAGGCCCGCGTACCGCAAAAAAAAAAAAAAAAACAAAACAACCCTTAAAACTAAGGTTTTTAAAGTTTGTATACCCAGCACCCTGGGCTTTTAAATTGGAAACCATACTGACAAATTGTAAAAATCAAGCATTAAAATAGCTCTTAAATGCAATCAACAAACTAAAAACTAGAACACTTAACCAATTCTAACATAAGTTACTGAATTTGAGAAGCAGCTCCCAAAGTAGTTTTATTATTCTTTGGAAATCATATGGGGAAAAGTACATATTTTAATTAGAAAAAGAAATAACAAGTGGCTGGCATATTGACACACACAAAAAAGAGGACAAAAAGGGAGAAGAATTCACGTGATTTTTAACTGCCAGCAGGATACAGAGTTTGGATAATATGCTTCTTGCCATATATGGAAAAACTAAGACAATTAACTTCACATGTAATCTAATATTTTCAAAGGGTTATCTGTGTTTGCATTTAGAATCCACAAATTCTATCTGCTTTCAGCAGGCTATGTTCAATTCAATTATTCTCAAGAATGACAAAAAAAGTAACACAAATCCACAAAAAGAGTCACTTCTTTTCTTCTATTAAATGGTTTTTAAAGTCATTTATAGGGGGAGAGATTAAGTGAGGCAGGCCCATGGGGGAAGAGAAAAAGAGGGAGGGAAGGGGGGGTGGTTCTGAAGGACGAGGGACAGGGCTGAGTTGACTGTGATGCATGTGGCATCTCCGGGGTTGTCAAGAGCTGGCCTTTCTGGGACTTCTCTGGTGGTCCAGTGGTACAGAATCCACCTTCCAATGCAGGGGACATGGGTTCGATCCCTGGTCGGGATACTAAGATCCCACATGCCTGGGGCAACTAAGCCCACGTGCCACAACTACTGAGCCCATGCACCCTGGAGCCCGCGTGCCACACTAGAGAGAGAAAACCTGCGTGCCACAACTAGAGAGAAGCCCACGCGCCACAACAAAGAGCCTGTGTGCCGCAGTGAAGACCTGATGCAGCCAAAAAATAAAAAATAATTTAAAAAATGAAACAGAAATAGATTATTTTTTTAAAAAAAAAAAGCTGCCTTCCTGATATCACCACGGGATCAACACTAAGTTAACATTAGACGTGCTTGATAACCTCACCAAGAAAGTGAGCATGACCCCTTCCCAACAAACCTCACCCCATATTTATAAAAAATGACAACCTCAAGAGGAAAACCACATTTAAAGAAAAACAGAGATGCATGCAAGCTGGCAGGCACAAAAGGATGATACATGCTTTCAAAGATTTCTTGGAGGCCCACACTCCTCCTTCCCTCCTAGGATATTGCTGTGGCCCTCAGAGCTCCTCCACCCCAGGAATCTGAGTCACAGCCCCAGGCAATCTTCACCTCTTGTCTACTACCAGGCGTCTTGACACAATTTCTTCTTTTCATTTAGCCATCTCAGAAATGCACCTACCTGAGTGACGATCAAACTTCTTATTCCCCAAGAATCATGTCCCCAAATATAGCATTCACTACATTCCAAAGAATCATGGTACTCTGTAATGTTTCCTTTTGCCCATTTCCTAAGATATCTTTAGGAAACAATGTGCTTAGGGATAAAAGACAATTATAAAAGCTTCTGCTATTAAAAGGCGAAATATTTATAGGGTTCACAGTATTAATTTTGTAAGCCTGCCTTCATGTTTCACGTTTGTAAGATTTTAGGGTACAGCCAAATGTGAAGAGACAAGTGTGTTTGTGGCATTTTAACTCCCTTCCCTCCCAACACACATGCCCTCATCCAATTCAGTGCATCTTTTTCCAAAATTAAGTATTTCCACAGTTCATGTACATACCTCAATAAGCTCATCTCTTTGTCGGAGGCCTTCTTTAAGTTCATCCATCTTATGCTGCAGCACACTACACATATGTTTCTGCCTTTCTAACTCCTGTTATTAAACAAATGATACAGTTAACACAGACCATGGCACATGACAGACTGGAACATCTACAGTATACCATTAAGCAGCTAAGTGTTATCTCCAGAAACACACCTGTACTGCCCATGTATTGTTAACTCAGAAAAATTCTGTATTGTTTGGAAAGGCTCAGAAAATTCTCAATTTTCATCTCATACGATTATACATCTAGACAACTCAAACTAATCAATGGCAAAATTACTATGAACAATGAAATGACTTGGTAAAGTAACAGGTTATGAAATTAACATACAAAATTCAATAATCATCACAGATCAAAATAAAACCTAGAGAGAAGATATAATAAACACAATATCAAAAAATAAAGTAAATACATACATGTATAATTATAAGATATACCCAAAATCGATATGAGTAAAATTATATAAAACATTCCTGGAAGACAGGGAAGTAGGACTGAACAAAAGGAAAGGCATCTTCTTGGATGAAAAGACTCAGCATCACAAAAATACATGTTACGCCCTAAATTAATCTATACATTTAATGCAGTCCAAATAAAAATACCATCAGGTTTTTTTCTCATCAGAGTAAGACAAGTTGATTATAAAGTTTATTTGGAAGAAAAACAAGAAAAAAAAAAGCTAGAAAAACACAAAACGAAAACGAAGAAAGCTAATCTTACTAGATATTAAAACATAAGGCTTATACAATTAAAACAATGTTGTAATGGCTCATGAATACAGACCAATGGAGTAGAATAGAAAATCCATAAATAGACCCAATTACATACACAAGTACATTAAACAACAAACAAAAAGAGCAGCTAAAATCAATGAGAAAAGATAGATTTTAAATGAAATGTTGGCATAACTGGATATACACATGGAAAAAGAAAATTGGAACCAAACTTTGTACCATACACCAGAACAAATGCACAGAAAGAAAAGACAGAGAGAAAGACAGGCAGAGAGAGAGACAGAGAAAGAAGAAAGGAAGTAAGAACATACAGTTACTAGAGAAAAGATGAGTGAACTGCTATAACCAAGGAGCAGGTAAAAATTACCAAAAAATGACTCAAAAATCCACAAGCAAGAAGGGGAAAGGGGTAACAAATAAGACTACATAGAAATGAAAACTTTTGAATGGCAAAAAACACGATAAGCAAGGCAAAAAGACAAATGACTATAAAAAATTTTTACAATTTATATTTACTATCTTTCCATATAGAGAGGCTCTAAAATTAGAAATAAAGAGGAAAAACCCCACTATTATGCAGAACAATAGGCTAAAAAAATGGACAGCTCACAGAGAAACAAATTGCTTTGAATATGAAAAGATGCCCATACTAAGGGAAATGTAAATTAAAACTGTATTTCTCACTGAAACACCAGTAAGAGTCCAAAAACTTGACAATATACTCAGGGAAAAGTAGTGTGGAGAAGGAAATAGACCCTCTCATTTGTGGGAATGCAAAATTGTATAACCCCTACAAAGGAGAATTGGTTACATCTAGCAGGATTACCACACCTTTTGACCCGGCAAACTTACTTTTCTGACTCCCATAGATACCAGCAAAAATACAGAAAGACCTATGCAGTACATTCGTCTTTGTAGGACTATTTTTAACAGCAAGAGACTGCAAACAACTCCAACGTCCATTAACAGGGAACTGGTGGAATAAACTATAGTACAACGGAATAAGTGTACAGTTATAAGAAAAGAACGAGGAAGAGCTCTCTATACTACAATCCTCAGGTGATGAAACCCAGATGCAGAACAATATAGTATGCTCCCATTTTCTAAGAATGGAGGGATACAAATGTGTGTGTGTGTGTGTGTGTATACACACATATATATATACACACACACACATACATATTTTTGAATGGCAAAAAAATGTCTTCTTAAGATTCAAAAAAAATGGAAGGATAAACCATTTAATTAAAAAAATTTCCTCAGGCAGTCTACCTGAAAAAGTATTCAGAGTAATGACAGTAAAGATGATCCAAAATCTTGGAAACAGAATGGAGAAAATACAAGAAACGTTTCACAAGGACCTAGAAGAACTAAAGAGCAAACAAACAATGATGAACACCACAATAAGTGAAAATAAAAATTCTCTAGAAGGAATCAATCACAGAATAACCGAGGCAGAAGAACAAATAAGTGATCTGGAAGATAAAACAGTGGAAATAACTACCGCAGAGTAGAATAAAGGAAAAAGAATGAAAAGAATTCAGACAGTCTCAGAGACCTCTGGGACAACATTAAATGCAACAACATTTGAATTATAGAGGTCCCAGAAGAAGAAGAGAAAAGGAAAGGGACTGAGAAAATATTTGAAGAGATTACAGTTGAAAACTTCCCTAACATGGGAAAGGAAATAGTCAAGTCCAGGAAGCACAGAGAGTCCCATACAGGATAAATCCAAGGAGAAACATGCCAAGACACATATTAATCAAACTATCAAAAATTAAATACAAAGAAAAAATATTAAAAGCAGTAAGGGAAAAGCAACAAATAACATACAAGGGAATCCCCATAAGGCTATCAGCTGATCTTTCAGCAGAAACTGCAAGACAGAAGGGAGTGGCAGGACATATTTAAAGTGATGAAAGGGAAAAAGCTACAACCAAGATTACTCTATCCAGCAAGAATCTCATTCAAATTTGACGGAAAATGAAAACCTTTATAGACAAGCAAAAGCTAAGAGAATTCAGCACCACCAAACCAGCTTATGACAAAAGCTAAAGGAACTTCTCTAGGCAGGAAACACAAGAGGAGTAAAAGACCTACAAAAACAAACCCAAAACAATTAAGAAAATGGTAATAGGAACATACATATCGATAACTACCTTAAATGTAAATGGATTAAATGCTCCAACCAAAAGACATAGACTGGCTGAATGGATACAAAAACAAGACCCATATATATGCTGTCTACAAGAGACCC
>NW_021702251.1:0-1151 GCF_005190385.1 Monodon monoceros
CGTCTCCAATTTCTTTCATCAGTGTCTTCCAGTTTTCTGAGTACAGGTCTTTTACCTCCTGGGTTAGATGTATTCCTAGGTATTTCATTTTTGTTAATACCATTGTCAATGGGTTTGTTTTCTTAATTTCTCATTCTGAGAATTTGTTGCCAGTGGATAGAGATGCAACTGATTTCTATAGGTTAATTTTGTATCCTGCAACTTAACTGAATTTTCCAGTGAATTCTATTTGTTTTGGGGGGTCATCTTAAGGATTTTCTAAATAAAACATCATGTCGGGACTTCCCTAGTGGTCCAGTGGTTAAGAGTCCGTGCTCCCAATGCAGGGGGCCTGGGTTCGATCCCTGGTCAGGGAACTAGATCCCACATGCATGCCACAACTAAGAGTTCTCATGCCACAACTAAGGAGCCTGCCTGCCACAACTAAGGAGCTCACCTGCCACAACTAAGACCCAGCGCAACCAGAATAAATGAATGAATAAATAAATAAATGAAATATAAAACATCATCTCATCTACAAACAGTGACAGTTTTACTTTTTCCTCTACCGTTGGATTCCTTTTATTTCTTTTTCTCATGTAATTACTATGTCTAGGACTACCTAGACCATGTTGAATGAAAGTGGTGAGAGTGGTCGGGGTTAGAGTTAGGTCTAAGCAGAATCCGCCCTCTTCCCCTTCCTCCCTCCCCATCTCTCTGAGGCCTCCAGGAAGGACAGGACTATTCCTGGGTCACACATGACTCAGGGAGTTGAACTGGACCACTGTTTCTCTGCCCCCCCAGTCCTGGACATAGTTTTGTATACTATCTCTGTACCTTCTTTGACCAGGTGTCTATTTAGAGCTTTCCCTATTTTTAATGGGGTTGTGTTGTAGTTCTTTGTATATTTTGAGACAAATTCTTTATTAGATATGTTTGCAGTTTTTGTCCCCCAGTGTGTGTTGTCTTTCGATTTTCTGAATGAGGTTTTTCACACAGTAGAAATCTTTAATTTTATAAAGTCCACAGAATCCCTTGTTTTTCTTTCTGGACTGCTTTTTTGCGTTGTGTGTTAAAACCACAAAGCTTGTGATGGACATGACCAAGCCCAAGGTCATATCAATCTTCTGTGATGTTTTCTCCTATAATTTTGAATCGTTTTGCATTTAAAA
>NW_021702252.1:0-1273 GCF_005190385.1 Monodon monoceros
CAGGCTTTTATAAGGCTAAAACAAGCACTGCAAGAGCTGCCTGCCTTAGGGTTACCCAAATGATCAGGTTCAGGTTGATCCGGAAACTTTAAGGTGAGATCTCCACTGGAGGCAAAATGTATTAGCCCTTTTAAGTGAGAAAAGAGATCTCTACTTAATAGATTAACTTTAGGTTATTCAAAACCTTTTACTTTATTTGTGCATGAAAGGCATAATCAGGCCACGCAGAACTGTGTGAGCATGGTAGTAAACATAGGCCTATTGCCTGTTATAGCATGCAACTTGATTCAGTTGCTTTTGCCTGTCTCAGTTGTCTTCAGGATATAGCCACAACTGCAAATTTAGTGGAAGCCTTGTCAGATTTGACTCTAGAAAATGAAGTTTATTTGCAAAGTCCACACATTGTCCACAGTCTTCTTAAGGCTGAATTGACAACATTTCACTGCAAGTATCACTAGATTAACTTCCTGTGAAATCCTGCTTTCACCACCTAATCTTTATCTTAAACTTTACAACGTACTCAATCCTGCTACACTACTACCTCTGTCTCACAAAGGTGAGGGCCATGACTGCAAGGTAACAGTTTCCCATGGGAATTCCACTGCAGGGAGCGCGGGTTCGATCTCTGGTCGAGGAACTAAGATCCCACAAACCACATGGCACGGCCCAAAACGAAAACAAAACAAACAGAAAACAATGTCCCATTTTGTGACACCGTGTCCTGAGTAAAGATGTTCCCAAGTCCAAGCTTGCTCGGCTTGCCGCACGATAGGCCATAAATCGGAGATGAGGTGTTGAGACAAGGAATATGACTTTATTCGGAAAGCCAGCAGACCGAGAAGATGGTGGAGTAAAGTCTCAAAATAACCATCTTATTGGGATTTGGATGCCAGTTTCTCTTATAGCACAGAGATGGGGAGGAGATGAGGAGGTAAAATAAGAAGGCCATAAGTTTTGCGAATAGCCTCTGGAATGGCCAGCCTCGGGGAGGAGATGTGTTAATTTCTTCTTTTTTGCAGCCATCCACAGGTGGACAGAGTCCATATGTTTCCCTGAACAAAGGCACTTTGGTTTAACATTCAGACAGAGGGACAGGGTTCCCCAAGGCAGGCCATTATGTACAGACAGTATCCTTTTAGTGAACAAAAGCAGCTGAAAGCAAAGGTTAAAGTAAAAGAAACAGATCCAACGTGTAGTCAGATTTGGCTCTTCCCTGTTACAATTCCCTACTGTCAATGTCCATTCCACAGTCTTGTGGAAAAAGGGGTGACGG
>NW_021702253.1:0-2692 GCF_005190385.1 Monodon monoceros
TTGAAGTTTGTAAAGCAGAATGACTTTCAGCTTCCACATCATTTCTTTTCTTTTTTTTTTAACATCTTTATTGGGGTACAATTGCTTTACAATGGTGTGTTAGTTTCTGCTCTATAACAAAGTGAATCAGTTATATATATACATATGTTCCCTTATGTCCTCCCTCTTGTGTCTCCCTCCCTCCCACTCTCCCTATCCCACCCCTCCAGGCTGTCACAAAGCACCGAGCTAATATCCCTGTGCCATGCGGCTACTTCCCACTAGCTATCTACCTTACTACGTTTGTTAGTGTGTGTATGTCCATGACTCTCTCTCGCCCTGTCGAAGCTCACCCTTCCCCCTCCCCATATCCTCAAGTCCGTTCTCCAGTAGGTCTGCGTCTCTATTCCCGTCCCACCCCTAGGTTCTTCATGACATCCTTTTTCTTAAATTCCATATATATGTGTTAGCATACGGTATTTGTCTTTTTCTTTCTGACTTACTTCACTCTGTATGACAGACTCTAGGTCTATCCATCTCATTACAAATAACTCAATTTCGTTTCTTTTTAAGGCTGAGTAATATTCCATTGTATATATGTGCCACATCTTCTTTATCCATTCATCCGATGATGGGCACTTAGGTTGTTTCCATCTCCGGGCTATTGTAAATAGAGCTGCAATGAACATTTTGGTACATGACTCTTTTTGAATTTTGGTTTTCTCAGGGTATATGCCCAGTAGTGGGATTGCTGGGTCATATGGTAATTCTATTTGTAGTTTTTTAAGGAACCTCCATACTGTTCTCCATAGTGGCTGTACCAATTCACATTTCCACCAGCAGTGCAAGAGTGTTCCCTTTTCTCCACACCCTCTCCAGCATTTATTGTTTCTAGATTTTTTGATGATGGCCATTCTGACTGGTGTGAGATGATATCTCATTGTAGTTTTGATTTGCATTTCTCTAATGATTAATGATGTTGAGCATTCTTTCATGTGTTTGTTGGCATTCTGTATATCTTCTTTGGAGAAATGTCTATTTAGGTCTTCTGCCCATTTTTGGATTGGGTTGTTTGTTTTTTTGTTATTGAGCTGCATGTGCTGCTTGTAAATTTTGGAGATTAATCCTTTGTCAGTTGCTTCATTTGCAAATATTTTCTCCCATTCTGAGGGTTGTATTTTGGTCTTGTTTATGGTTTCCTTTGCTGTGCAAAAGCTTTGAAGTTTCATTAGGTCCCATTTGTTTATTTTTGTTTTTATTTCCATTACTCTAGGAGGTGGGTCAGAAAGGATCTTGCTGTGATTTATGTCATAGAGTGTTCTGCCTATGTTTTCCTCTAAGAGTATGATAGTTTCTGGCCTTACATTTAGGTCTTTAATCCATTTTCAGCTTATTTTTGTGTATGGTGTTAGGGAGTGATCTAATCTCATACTTTAACATGTACCTGTCCAGTTTTCCCAGCACCATTTATTGAAGAGGCTGTCCTTTCTCCACTGTACAGTCCTGCCACCTTTATCAAAGAAAAGGTGTCTATATGTGCGTGGGTTTATCCCTGGGCTTTCTATCCTGTTCCATTGATCTATCTTTCTCTTTTTGTGCCAGTACCATACTGTCTTGATTACTGTAGCTTTCTAGTATAGTCTGAAGTCAGGGAGCCTGATTCCTCCAGCTCCTTTTTTCGTTCTCAAGATTGCTTTGGCTATTCGGGGTCTTTTGTGTTTCCATACAAATTGCAAAATTTTTTGTTCTAGTTCTGTGAAAAATGCCAGTGGTAGTTTGATAGGGATTGCATTGAATCTGTAGATTGCTTTGGGTAGTAGAGTCATTTTCACAATGTTGATTCTTCCCATCCAAGAACATGGTATATCTCTCCATCTATTTGTATCATCTTTAATTTCTTTCATCAGTGTCTTATAATTTTCTGCTTACAGGTCTTTTGTCTCCTTAGGTAGGTTTATTCCTAGATATTTTATTCTTTTTGTTGCAATGGTAAATGGGAGTGTTTTCTTGATTTCACTTTCAGATTTTTCATCATTAGTATATAGGAATGCCAGAGATTTCTGTGCATTAATTTTGTATCCTGCAACTTTACCAAATTCATTGATTAGCTCTAGTAGTTTTCTGGTAGCATCTTTAGGATTCTCTATGTATAGTATCATGTCATCTGCAAAGAGTGACAGCTTTACTTCTTCTTTTCCGATTTGGATTCCTTTTATTTCCTTTTCTTCTCTGATTGCTGTGGCTAAAACTTCCAAAACTATGTTGAATAAGAGTGGTGAGAGTGGGCAACCTTGTCTTGTTCCTGATCTTAGTGGAAATGCTTTCAGTTTTTCACCACTGAGGATGATGTTTGCTGTGGGCTTGTCATATATGGCCTTTATTATGTTGAGGGAAGTTCCCTCTATGCCTACTTTCTGCAGGGTTTTTATCATAAATGGGTGTTGAATTTTGTCGAAAGCTTTCTCTGCATCTATTGAGATGATCATATGGTTTTTCTCCTTCAATTTGTTAATATGGTTTATCACATTGATAGATTTGCGTATATTGAAGAATCCTTGCATTCCTGGAATAAACCCCACTTGATCATGGTGGATGATCCTTTTAATGTGCTGTTGGATTCTGTTTGCTAGTATTTTGTTGAGGATTTTTGCATCTATGTTCATCAGTGATATTGGCCTGTAGTTTTCTTTCTTTGTGACATCCTTGTCTGGTT
>NW_021702254.1:0-1044 GCF_005190385.1 Monodon monoceros
CAAAAATATATTGAAGTAAGTCTGCGAAGAGGACTTGAAAGCGGGGCAGAAATTCAGGAAAACGATTTCAGGGGGTAGACTGGAATTGCACTTAAAGCATAGGAAAAGAGGCAGAACGGCGACAATGATGCACTTGGCCAAAAAGGGCGTATGCGTTTTTTCCTGAATATATTCAGGAAAAAACGCATACGCCCTTTTTGGCCAACCAAGCAAGCGTGTAAAGGAAATCTGCACTACAATGAAGGCTCACTGCCCCCCGGTCAAAAGGGCCATCTGAAAAAAGTATAAAATCCAGAAAGGCAGGATAGGCCATGGAGAAGAGGGAGCATTGTTACGCTGATGCGCAGGATGTGAATTGCCAACAGCCACTCTGGAAAAGTAAATGGTGTTTCCTTAAACACGTAAGAAACAAAGCAACACAGCCTATGGCACTTCCACTTACGGTCCTATAGCTTAGGGAAATTAAAATCAAAACCACACAGCCACCCCAAAGTTTGGAACGGCTGTGTTTACAAGAACCTCGTCTACGGTACAAGTTAAATATCCCAGAGAGCGAAAAATGGATAAAGAAGTTGTGATACGTACGTACAATGGAATATCACTCAGCAATGAAATCTATGTCAACAGGCCCGTAGCGGCATAATGAGTGGATTCAGGTACGATGATTCTACGTGAAATAGGTCACACAGAAAAAGAAACATCATAAGATATCACTAATACACGGAATGTAAACTTGGCTACACATGAACTGAACTACAAAACAGAACATGGTCTAAAATTTAAAAAACCAACTTATGCTTCCTTTTTGGGAAAGGTGAGTTGGGGTGCTGCATAAAAACAGAGATTGAAATTCGCACAGATACCGTTCCATAAGCCAAATATGTAATAGACAAGACCTACTCCTTGCTCAAAGAAATGTACTCAACACCCTATATTCAACGCCTAGGAATATACCTGCCTAGTAAGAATCTTAAAACCCATGGATTTATATGTCTCCGTAAGAGAATCAAGCGTGTGTTCAGTGGCCTAAACGCAGCAGTGAAA
>NW_021702255.1:0-5087 GCF_005190385.1 Monodon monoceros
CCTATAAGTGATGTAATAGGATACCTGTCTTTCGGTTTCTTTCTTACTTCAACTTGGGTGATTATCTCTAGATCCTTCTATGGTGGTGCCAACGGCACTGTTCCATGCTTTTCCATGGCTAATATTCCACTGTGTACATGGACGACTTCTTCTTGGTGCATTTTTCTGTTGATGGACATCTTGGTTTCTTCCAGGTCTTGGCTATGGTACATGTTGCTGCAGTGCAGGATTGCCAGCCTGTGTCTTTTTGATTCTGGTCTGCTCAGGTGATAGGCTCATCACTGGGCCTACCAGATCACATGGTAGCACAATTTTTACCTTTAAACACACGTCCATTCTGGTCTCAGTACTGGCTGTTACCAGCTTACACCCCACCAGCAGCTAGAGGGTAGGTACACAGTTCTCTAAAACCCCTTCAGCATTTACACTTTGTAGACGTTTTCGCTGATGATCATTCTGACGGCTGTGAGGTGAACGTTTTTGTAGACTGGATTTGCATGGCTTCACTAATTCCTGATGTTGAGCATTTTCCATGCCCTTTTTTAACAAAAAAAAAGAAAAAGAAAGAAAATACAAAATGTGCATATAATATGCCTCTTGATCTTGAAATTTTTGGTTAGAAATATGCACGTCTGTTGAGATTTTTGCTCGATTTACGACCCGAGGATTTGTTTTGAGGGCAGGTGTCATTTACAGGCCTGCAATTATTTTGAATATTAAGTAACCATAAGCGCTGGGTTTAGAGCTGCTGTTTTGTGAAACTGACACAAGGCGGCAGCAGTTCACCTTTACCAAATCGGGTTACTAGGGCAACAGAGCCTCAATGGAAGTCCTGTTTTAGGTTGTAAATTAGAATGGAATGTGCCAGGAAAAAGCCCCTGAAGTTTCTATCTCACGACTTCTTGTTCGTTTTTTAATTTTCATTTTTTATGACAGCAAGTGTGATTACAATGTTTTGCTTGTTCTAGGTGTGCAAGATGTGGTTGTTTTACACATATACATATATCGTTCTTTGGATCCTTTTCCCATGTAGGTTATGACACAATGTTGCGTAGTCTTCTCTTGGTATTCTGTAGGTCTTTGGTGATTGTATACTTCACCTGTGTTTGTATATCTCTGTTAACCCCAACATCCTAATGTATCCAGTCCTCACAGCTTTCCATTGGTGAATCATAAGATTGTTTAATCAATCTGTGATTGCCTTTCACTGTGGAAATATCTTCACTGGTATCAATATTTAGGTAACACCTAGAAGTGATATCATAGGACATGTGTCTTTCACTTTCTGACTTACTACAAGTTGCGTGATTACTTTTAGACTCACCTACGGTGCTGCAAATGGCGTTGTATCATTTTCTTCTTTGGCTAACATTCCATCCGTACATGTACCAGTGCTTTGTCCACCCATCTGTTGATGGACTTTTTGGTTGCTTCCATGTCTTGGCTCTTGTAGTACTGCTGCAATGCACATTTGCCTGCCTGTGTATTTCCAATTCTGTCTTCTTCGGTTATAGGCCCAGGAGTGGGCCTGCTGGATCATATGTAGCCAAATGTTGACCTTGTAAAGGCACCTCCATAATCTTCTCCTTAGTGGCTCTTACCAGGTTACGTCCCACCTAAAGTTGAGGGTATGCGCTTCTCCGCAACCCCTCCAGCGTTTATTGTTTGTAGTTTTTCTGATGATGTTTATTCTGACTGGTGTGAGCTGATACCTCTTTGTGGTTGGATTTGCACGCGTCTCATAATCCCTTGAAATTGAGCTTTCAGGCATGTCCTTTTTTTCTTCAAATTGTGAGTACAGCTTGCCTCTTCAAATGGTTTTCTTGAAGTATGTGCCACATTTTGAAATATTTTGGCCATTACCTCCCTGAAGACATTTTGAGGGCAGGTTTCATTTACAGCCCTCTGGTACTTTTGCAAATGAAGTGACCGTTAGCTCAGGTTTTCAAGCTGCTGTTGCAGGTAACGGCCATTGGGCGGCAGCATTTCTGATTTCCCGACTCTGATAACTAGGGAAACACACCTTCCTGCCAGTGGTGTTCCTCAGTTATACATTAGAGTGGAATGTGCCCGGATAAACCCCCAAAAGCTGATGTCTCCTTACTTATGTTTGGGTTTTAAATTGAATTTATATATTTTTTATTAGAGTAATATTCCATTGTGTACATGGACCTCTTCTACTTTGTGCATTCCTCTGTTGACGGACATTTTTGTTGCTTCCAAGTGTTGGCTATGGTAAGTATTGCTGGAGTGCAGGATTGCCAGCCTGTGTCTTTTGATTCTCATCCTCTCAGGCGATAGGCCCAGCAGTGGGTATGCTTGAGTGAATGGTAGCTCAATGTTTACCTTTTCATGGCACCTCCATTGTGTTTTCATTACTGGCTCTTACCACGTCCCACTTTGAACCGAGTGTATGCATTTCTCCACAACCTCTTCAGCATTTATTGTTTGCAGAATTTTTGCTGATGGCCATTCTGACGGGTGTGAGCTGATAGGTTTTTGCAATTTATATTTGCATGTCTTTAATAATTCTTAATGTTCAGCATTTTTCCACGCCTTTTTTTTATTTCTGTTTAACAAAAACAGAAAAAAACTGTGAGTACAATAAACCTCTTGAAATTGTCTTCTGGGAAGGCTGCACGCTTTTGAATTTTTTTATCGATTTTCGACTCCAAGATTTTTTTTCAGGGCAGGTGTCATTTACAGGCCTGCAATGAGTGTGAATATTTAGTGAACATTAGCCCTGGGTTTCAAGCTGCTGTTGTGGTAAATGGCCACAAGGTGGCAGCACTTCTCCATTCTCAAATTTGGTTACTAGGGCAGCAGAGCCTTTCTGGAAGTTGTGTTCCCAGGTTGTAAATTAGAATGGAATGTGTCAGGGAAAACCCCCGTAAATTTATGTCCCATTATTTCTTGTTCGTTATTTTAATTTTTTAAATCAGGGTAATGATTAGAACATTGTTTGCCCTGGGTGTACACAATCTGGTTCATTTGTACATTACATGTTTGATGTTTGTTTGTTTGTTTGTTTATTTATGTACAGGTCCTTTTCCCATGTAAATTATTGCAGAGTTTTCCGTAGACCTCCCTTGGTATATGATTGGTCTTTTTGATATATGTATTTCATAGGTATTTGTACACGTATGGTAACCCTAATCTTTATCTTTTTTTTTTTTTTTTTGGCAGTATGCGAGCCTCTCACTGTTGTGGCCTCTCCCGTTGCGGAGCACAGTCTCCGGACGCGCAGGCTCAGTGGCAATGGCTCACGGGCCCAGCCGATCCGTGGCACGTGGGATCTTCCCGGACCGGGGCACAAACCCGTATCCCCTGCAGCAGCAGGCGGACTCTCAACCACTGCATCACCAGGCAAGCCCTGGTAACCCTAATCTTAATTTTCCATTCCCCCCTCCTTTCCTTTTAGAGAAGAATAGTTTGTTTCCTAAGTCTGTGAGTGTCTTTCTCCGTGAAAATACATTCATTTGTGTCAGTTGTTAGATAACGCCTGTAAGTGATATCATAGGATATGTCTTTGCTTTCCGACTTACCTCATTATCTGTGGTTATCTCTAGGCTCATCTGTGGTGCCTCAAAGAGCAGTGTTTCATTGTTTTCCATGGCTAATATTCCATTGTGTTCATGGACCACTTCTTCTTTATCCATTCATCTGTTGATGGACATTTTGGTTGCTTCCGTGTCTTGGCTATTGTGAAAACTCCTGCAGTGCAGATGTCGCAGCCTGTGCCTTCTCGACTCTGGTCTTCTCAGGTGAGAGGCTCAGCGCTGGGCCTGCTGAATGGAATGCTGGCTCAATTTTTACTTATAAACGCAGCTCCTTTCTGTTCTCGTTATTGGCTGTTACCACTTTACATCTCGCCAGCAGCTAGAGGGTACACGGTTCTCTAAAAACCCTTCAGCATTTATTGTTTGTAGACGTCTTCCTGATGGTAGCTGACTTGCGTGAGTTGAAACCTGTTTGTAGGCTAGGTTTGCATGAGTCTAGTAATTCCTGATGTTGAGCTTTTATCCACTTTCCTTTTTTTTGAAAAGTAGTGAGTAAAACTTACCTCCTCATACTATCTCCTTGACAATTTAGCCTGTTTTGAATTTTTTTGGCCATTCCATACCTCAGCACAATTTTTGAGGGCAGGTGTCCTTTACAGCCCTGAATCCTTGTGAAAGTTAAGTGACCATTAGCTGTGGGTTTAAAGCCGCTCTTGCGGGAAACGGCCACAAGGTGGCAGCATCTCTACATTTCCAACTCTGGGTTTTTGGGCAACAGAGATTTCCTGGAAATCGTGTTAGTAGGCTGCAAATTAGAGTGGAAAGTGCCAGGGAAAACCCCCAAGAGCTTATATCTCCTTACTTCTTGTTTGTTTTTTAAATTTAGTTTTTATTCATTATCAGAGCAAATTTGAGAAAAATGTTGTGTGTGTTCTAGGTGTACAGAATCTGGTTCATTATATCTATGTGTAGATCTATTCATCATTGGATCCTTTCCCGTGTAGGTTATTACAGAGTGTTGAGTAGACCTCTCTCGGTATTCCATAGGTATTTTGGGATTATATATTTCATACGTATTGGTACATGTCTGTTAACCCCCATATCCTAATTCATACATTCCTTACACCTTTCCATTTGGTTCAACATAATTTGGTTTTCTGAATCTATGAGTGTCCTTCTCTTGGAAATGATTTCATGGGTATCACGTTTTACATAACGCCTATAAGTGATGTAATAGGATACCTGTCTTTCGGTTTCTTTCTTACTTCAACTTGGGTGATTATCTCTAGATCCTTCTATGGTGGTGCCAACGGCACTGTTCCATGCTTTTCCATGGCTAATATTCCACTGTGTACATGGACGACTTCTTCTTGGTGCATTTTTCTGTTGATGGACATCTTGGTTTCTTCCAGGTCTTGGCTATGGTACATGTTGCTGCAGTGCAGGATTGCCAGCCTGTGTCTTTTTGATTCTGGTCTGCTCAGGTGATAGGCTCATCACTGGGCCTACCAGATCACATGGTAGCACAATTTTTACCTTTAAACACACGTCCATTCTGGTCTCAGTACTGGCTGTTACCAGCTTACA
>NW_021702256.1:0-1527 GCF_005190385.1 Monodon monoceros
CTCAGTGGAAAAACAGACATCAGACATTCTTCACACGCTTCCTCTGTGCTAGTGATTATTTTTCCTGAACACATAGAAGATTCAAGCTTTATGAGGTAAAGACTACCGTCATCTCCTTTTCAATAGTGACCAAGGACTTCCAAGGTACAGAAATATTAAATAACTTGTCCAAGGCACTTGGTTAGAAAGTGTCAGAGTTGGTGTTGAAACTAAGGCAAGCAGGCTTAGGGCCTTCTCTCTTAAATACTGTGATATAGTTCATTGAATACTTTTGTGGTCAAGAGGACTCACACATTTCTCACTTCTGACTTAATAGAATTTCTGGAATTTCAAATCTAAGTAATTCTGAAATTATTGTGACTCTGCCCGCTAGGCCCTGGCACCACCCAGGATTCTGTAACCTTGTAAAACTCACAATATGTGATGGGATAGGCACCTCTATATCTTTTTTTCTTATTGAAGTACATTTGATTTACAATGTTGTGTTAGTTTCAGGTGTACAGCAAAGTGATTCAGTTATACATATATATTTTTTTCAGATTCTTTTCCCTTATAGGTTATTACAAAATATTGAGTAGAGTTCCCTGTGCTATACAGTAGATCCTTGTTGGTAATCTATTTTACATATAGTAGTGTGTATATATTAATCCCAAACCCCTAATTTATTACTCCTCCCAATGCTAAATAGATCAAGTCATGGACAGTCAACTTTAAAAAGATATTATTCTCAATGAGGATGATTATACACTTAGGCTATGAGCTTAAATGTCTTTGCTTAATCCATCTGTTGTAGAGTAAGACCAGGCCCATGTGTAAGGTTTTGACTTTAACCACTTTCAAATTAGAACCATTGCATTTCGAGAAATTCTGTGATTTACATCTTATACATTTTATAAGCCCAATAGACTATCCCATAGAATTAAGACACTTAATATTTATATGACAGGTATAGATTTTTTACTCCTATAGTATTCAATATGCTGTAATATTAGTTTGTATTCACAGGTATATGTCGGTGTGGACAAATACCACAGATGCACGCTCACACACACACACACACAGTAGACACACATGCTTGCATCTCTCCTTGGAAATATTTGACAATGCATACAAGGTTAGATAATGTGTTTGCCATTGGAGTTTGGCCTTTGTGCTTGAAAATATATTTATTAGCTATGAGAAAAATTCCTGAATTCAACTTAAGAAAAGAAAAATCTCTTTAATTTTAGTTTATTCTCCCTTACTCTTAAAGATAGAAGACAAATGAAAGTTTATAGCATGATTTTCCCTATGACTAAACTGGGGTACAGAAAATTTCAATGGCTGTGCAAAAGGTATACTGTGACTAAGCAGCAAAGAAAGGACTTGATAGTTGGCGTGTTGCTTCCCAGCCTATTGCTTTGTGAATGTGCAGATCAAGAGAGCAGAGACAAGTATTTATCTTAAATAACCAAGCCGCAGGCTTCTTAGAAACAGATAAAGGTTCTTTATGGCTCCCAGGCGTCCTTTGTGTCACTATTATTGTGT
>NW_021702257.1:0-5055 GCF_005190385.1 Monodon monoceros
AAAGTTTTTTCTGCATCTATTGTGATATCATATGGTTTTTCTCCTCAATTTGTTAATATGGTGTATCACATTGATTGATTTGCATATATTAAAGAATCCTTGCATTCCTGGGATAAACCCCACTTGATCATGGTGTATGATCCTTTTGATGTGCTGCTGGATTCTGTTTGCTAGTATTTTGTTGCGGATTTTTGCATCTATGTTCATTAGTGATATTGGCCTGTAGTTTTCTTTCTTTGTGATATCTTTGTCTGGTTTTGGTATCAGGGTGATGGTGGCTTCGTAGAATGAGTTTGGGAGTGGTCCTCCCTCTGCTATATTTTGAAAGAGTTTGAGAAGGATAGGTGTTAACTCTTGTATGCAGAAAATTATAAGATACTGATGAAAGAAATTAAAGATGATACAAATAGATGGAGAGATATACCATGTTCTTGGATTGGAAGAATCAACATTGTGAGAATGACTATACTACCCAAAGCAATCTACAGATTCAATGCAATCCCTATCAAACTACCACTGGCATTTTTCACAGAACTAGAACAAAAAATTTCACAATTTGTATGGAAGCACAAACAACCCCGAAAACCCAAAGCAATCTTGAGAATGAAAAATGGAGCTGGAGGAATCAGGGTCCCAGACTTCAGAGTGTACTACAAAGCTACAGTAATCAAGACAGTATGGTACTGACACAAAAACAGAAATATAGATCAATGGAACAGGAGAGAAAGCCCAGAGATAAACCCACACACATATGGTCACCTTATCTTTGATAAAGGAGGCAGGGATGTACAGTGGAGAAAAGACAGCCTCTTCAAAAAGTGGTGCTGCGAAAACTGGACAGCTACATGTAAAAGTATGAAATTAGAGCACTCCCTAACACCATACACAAAAATAAACTCAAAATGGATTAAAGACCTAAATGTAAGGCCAGACACTATCAAACTGTTAGAGGAAAACATAGGCAGAACGCTCTATGACATAAATCACAGCAAGATCCTTTTTGACCCACCTCCTAGAGAAAAGGAAATAAAAACAAAAATAAACAAATTGGATCTAATGAAACTTCAAAGCTTTTGCACAGCAAAGGAAACCATAAACAAGACCAAAAGACAACCCTCAGAATGGGAGAAAGTATTTGCAAATGAAGCAACTGACAAAGGATTAATCTCCAAAATTTACAAGCAGCTCATGCAGCTTAATTTCAAAAAAAAACAACCCAATCCAAAAATGGGCAGAAGACCTAAATAGACATTTCTCCAAAGAAGATATACAGATTGTCAACAAACAAATGAAAGAATGCTCAACATCATTAATCATTAGAGAAATGCAAATCAAAACTACAATGAGATATCATCTCACACCGGTCAGAACGGCCATCATCAAAAAATCTAGAAACAATAAATGCTGGAGAGGGTGTGGAGAAAAGGGAACCCTCTTGCACTGTTGGTGGGAATGTAAATTGATACAGCCACTATGGAGAACAGTAAGGAGGTTCCTTAAAAAACTACAAATAGAGCTACCATACGACCCAGCCATCCCACTACTGGGCATATACCCTGAGAAAACCATAATTCAAAAAGAGTCATGTACCAAAATGTTCATTGCAGCTCTATTTACAATAGCCAGGACATGGAAGCAACCTAAGTGTCCATCAACAGATGAATGGATAAAGAAGATGTGGCACATATATGCAATGGAATATTACTCAGCCATAAAAAGAAACTAAATTGAGTTATTTGTAGTCAGGTGGATGGACCTAGAGTCTGCCATACAGAGTAAAGTAAGTCAGAAAGAGAAAAACAAATACCTTATGCTAACACATATATATGGAATCTAAGAAAAAAAATAATAAAGGTCCTGAAGTACCGAGGGGTAAGACGGGAATAAAGACACAGACCTACTAGAGCATGGACTTGAGGATATGGGGAGGGGGAAGGGTAAGCTGTGACAAAGTGAGAGAGTGGCATGGACATATATACACTACCAAACGTAAAACAGATAGCTAGTGGGAAGCAGCCACATAGCACAGGGATATCAGCTAGGTGGTTTGTGACCACCTAGAGGGGTGGGATAGGGAGGGTGGGTGGGATAGGGAGGGTGGGTGGGAGGGAGGCTCAAGAGGGAAGAGATATGGGAACATATGTATATGTATAACTGATTCACTTTGTTATAAAGCAGAAACTAACGCAGCATTGTAAAGCAATTATACTCCAATAAAGATGTTAAAAAATAAATAAATAAAATAAACAAATGGGACCTAATGAAACTTAAAAGCTTTTGCATAGCAAAGGAAACTCTAAACAAGAGAAAAAGACAACCCTCAGAATGGGAGAAAATATTTGCAAACGAACCAACGGACAAAGGATTAATCTCCAAAACATATAAACAGCACATGCAGCTCAATATTAAAAAAACAAACAACCAAATCCAAAAATGGGCAGAAGACCTAAATAGACATTTCTCCAAAAAGACATACAGATGGCCAAGTGGCACATGAAAATCTGCTCAACATCACTAATTATTAGAGAAATGCAAATCAAAACTACAATGAGGTATCACTTCACACCGCTTAGACTGGGCATCATCAGAAAATCTACAAACAACAAATGATGCAGAGTGTGTAGAGAAAAGGGAAGCCTCTTGCACTGTTGGCAGGAATGTAACTTGATACAGCCACTATGGAGAACAGTATGGAGGTTCCTTAAGGAGCTAAAAATAGAATTACCATATGACCCAGCAATCCACCTACTGGGCATGTACCCAGAGAAACCATAATTCAAAAAGACACATGCACCCCAATATTCATTGCAGCACTATTTGCAATAGCCAGGTCATGGAAGCAACCTAAATGCCCATCGACAGATGAATGGATAAAGAAGATGTGGTAGTTATATATAATGGAATATTAGCCAGAAAAAAGATCGAAATTGGGTCATTAGTAGAGACATCGATGGACCTAGAGATTGTCATACAGAGTGAAGTAAGTCAGAAAGAGAAGTGCAAATATTAACGCATATGTGTGGAATCTAGAAAAAGTGTAAAGTGAACTGTTTGCCAAGGGAGAAATAGAGACACAGATGTACAGAACAAACGAGTGGAAACCAAAGAGAGAGAGCAGGGGTTGGGGGTTGGGGGGGAATGTGGTGGGATGTATTGGGAGATTGGGATTGACATATATACACTAATATGTATAAAACAGATGACTAATAAGAATCTGCTTTATAAAAAAATAAATAAAATTCAAATAAAGAAATAAAGTATATTATGTATTACTAAAAAATAAAAATAAAAAAAATAAATAAGAAAGACTTTAAGGACACCTGTTTTACATGTATGCTAAGTTCCAAACAATATAGTAAACCATTTTGTACATGATCTCAGTTTCTTACAACAGCTGTAAATGTGGTCTCATTTTTCAGTTTTGGAAATTAATGCTTAGAGACATTATATGAATTAAAAGAAAACAAAAAGAAAATCTGGTTTGGATTGGAAAATTATCCCTTTCATTTTATGCAATTTACAGATTGGATTAAATACTTGTGTATACTACAACAGCACTTCATGTATTTCTTTTTTAATATCATTGACCTACAGTTTATGATTTCCCCATGTCTCTGTGTCTGTCTCCCCTATAGGATCAAAATCTCCTTGAAGGGCTGGGTCATATTAATCTTGATATCCTCAGCACTCAGCAGAATGGCTCTAGTTGGTGTTCCAAATACGTTTATTAAAGAAAAATGAAGAAATGCAAGTATTAAATGACACATTAAACAAGATGGACTTAATTGATATTTATAGGACATTATACCCCAAAACAACAGAATACACTTTCTTCTCAAGTGCTCATGGAACATTCTCCAGGATAGATCATATCTTGAGTCATAAATCAAGCCTTGCTGAACGTAAAAAAATTGAAATCATATCAGGTATTGTTTTCGACCACAACGCTGTGAGACTAGATATCAGTTACATGAAAAAATCTGTAAAAAATACAAGCAAATGGATACTAAGCAATACACTACTAAATAACACAGAGATTAATGAAGAAATCAAAGAGGAAATCAAAAATACCTAGAAACAAATGACAATGAAAACACGACAACCCAAAACCTATGGGATACAGCAAAAGCAGTCCTAAGACGGAAGTTTATAGCAATACAACCTTACCTCAAGAAACAAGAAACATCTGAAATAAACAACTAAACCTTACACCTAAAACAATTAGGGAAAGAAGAACAAAAATCCCAAAGTTAGCAGAACGAAAGAAATCATAAAGGTCAGATGTGAAATAAATGAAAAAGAAGTGAAGCAAACAGTAGCAAAGATCAATTAAACTAAAAACTAGTTCTTTGAGAAGATAAACAAAATTGATAAACCATTAGCCAGACTCATCAAGAAAAAAAGGGAGAAGACTCCAATCAATAGAATTAGAAATGAAAAATAAGTAACAACTGACACTGAAGAAATACAAAGGATCATGAGAGATTTCTATAAGCAACTATATGCCAATAAAATAGAGAACCTGGAAGAAATGGACAAATTCTTAGAAATGCACAAACTTGTGAAACTGAACCACAAAGAAATAGAAAATATAAACAGACCAATCACAGGCACTGAAATTGTGACTGTGATTAAAAATCTTCCAACAAACAAAAGCCCAGGACCAGAGGGCTTCACAGGTGAATTCTATCAAACATTTAGAGAAGAGCTAACACCTATCCTTCTCAAACTCTTCCAAAATACAGCGTGGGGAGGAATACTCCCAAACTCATTCTACGAGGCCACCATCACCCTGATACCAAAACCAAAGATGTCACTAAAAAAGAAAACTACAGGGCAATATCACTGATGATCGTAGATACAAAAATCCTCAACAAAATTCTAGCAAACAGAATCCAGCAGCACATCAAAAGGATCATACACCATGATCAAGTGGGGTTTATCCCAGGAATGCAAGGATTCTTTAATATATGCAAATCAATCAATGTGATACACCATATTAACAAACTGAGGAGAAAAACCATATGATATCACAATAGATGCAGAAAAAACTTT
>NW_021702257.1:5155-20028 GCF_005190385.1 Monodon monoceros
CCCACTCTCACCACTATTATTCAGCATAGTTTTGGAAGTTTTAGCCATGGCAATCAGAGAAGAAAAAGAAATACAAGGAATCTAAATTGGAAAAGAAGTAAAGCTGTCACTGTTTGCAGATGACATGATACTATACATAGAGAATCCTAAAGATGTTACCAGAAAACTACTAGAGCTAATCAATGAATTTGGTAAAGTAGCAGGATACAAAATTAATGCACAGAAATCTCTGGCATTCTTATACACTAATCATGAAAAATCTGAAAATGGAATTAAGAAAACACTCCCATTTACCATTGCAACAAAAAGAATAAAATATCTGGGAATTAATCCACCTAAGGAGCCATTTGCTTATTTTAGTTTTTATTTCCATTACTCTAGGAGGTGGGTTAAAAAAGATCTTGCTGTGATTTATGTCAAAGAGTTTTTTTCCTATGTTTTCCTCTAAGGGTTTTGTAGTGTCTGGTCTTACATTTAGGATTTTAATCCATTTGGAGTTTATTTTTGTGTATGGATGGTGTTAGGGAGTGTTTAATTTCATTCTTTTACACATAGCTGTCCAGTTTTCCCAGCACCACTTACTGAAGAGACTCTTTTCTCCATTGTATATCCTTGCCTCTTTTGTCATAGATTAGTGGACCATAGGGGCATGGGTTTATCTCTGGGCTTTCTATCCTGTTCTATTGATTTATATTTCTGTTTTTGTGCCAGTACGATATTGTCTTGATTACTGTAGCTTTGTAGTATAGTCTGAAGTCAGGGAGTCTGATTCCTTCAGCTCTGTTTTTTTCCCTCAAGATTGCTTTGGTTATTTGGGGTCTTTTCTGTCTCCATATGAATTTTAAGATTTTTTTTCCTAGTTCTGTAAAAAATGCCGTTGGTAATTTGATAGGGATTGCATTGAATCTGTAGATTGCTTTGGGTAGTATAGACATTTTCACAATATTGATTCTTCCAATCCAACAACATGGTCTATCTCTCCATCTGTTTGTGTCATCTTTGATTTCTTTCATCAGTGTCTTATAGTTTTCTAAGTATAAGTCTTTTTCCTCCTTAGGTAGTTTTATTCCTAGGTATTTTTTGTTGCAATGGTGAATGGGATTGTTCCCTTAATTTCTCTTTCTGATCTTTTGTTGTTAGTGTATAAGAATGCAAGAGATTTCTGTGCATTAATTTTCTATCCTGCTAATTTACCAAATTCATTGATTAGCTCTAGTAGTTTTCTGGTGGCATCTTTAGAATTATCTATGTATAGTAACATGTCATCTTCAAACAGTGATGGTTTTACTTCTTCCTTTCCAATTTGTATTCCTTTTATTTCTTTTTCTTCTCTGATTGCCATGGCTAGGACTTCAAAAACTATGTTGAATAATAGTGCTGCGAGTGGACAACCTTGTTTTGTTCCTGATCTTAGGAGGAAATGCTTTCAGTTTTTCACCATTGAGAATGATGTTTGCCATGGGTTTGCCTTATAAGGTTTTTATTATATTGATGTAGGTTCCATCTATGCCCACTTTCTTCAGAGTTTTTATCATAAATGGGTGTTGAATTTTGTCAAAAGTTTTTTCTGCATCTATTGAGATGATCATATGGTTTTTATTCTTCAATTTGTTAATATGATGTATCACTTTGATTGATTTGCATATATTGAAGAATCCTTGCATCCCTTGGATAAATCCCACGTGATCATGGTGTATGATCCTTTTAACGTGTTGTTGGATTCTTTTTGCTAGTATTCTGTTGAGGATTTTTGCATCTACATTCATCAGTGATATTGGTCTGTAATTTTCTTTTTTTGTAATATCTTTGTCTGGTTTTGATATAATGGTGATGGTGGCCTTGTAGAATGAATTTGGGAGTGTTCCTTCCTCTGCAATTTTTTTTAGAATTTGAGAAGGATCGGTGTTAGCTGTTGTCTAAATGTTTGATAGAATTCACCTGTGAAGCCATCTGGTCCTGGACTTTTGTTTGTTGGAAGATTTTTAAATCACAGTTTTGATTTCATTACTTGTGATTTTTCCGTTCATATTTTCTGTTTCTTCCTGGTTCAGTCTTGGAATGTTATACCTTTCAAAGAATTTGTCCATTTCTTCTATGTTGTCCATTTTATTGGCATATAGTTGCCTATAGTAGTCTCTAATGATTTTTTGTATTTCTGCAGTGTCCATTGTAACTTCTCCTATTTCGTTTCTAATTTTACTGGTTTGAGTCCTCTTCCTCTTTTTCTTGATGAGTCTGGCTAAAGGTTATCAAATTTGTTTATCTTCTCAAAGAAGCAGTTTTTAGTTTTATTGACCTTTGCTATTGTTTTCTTTGTTTCTATTAAATTTATATTTGCTCTGACCTTTATGATTTCTTTCCTTCTACTAACTTTGGGTTTTGTTTGTTCTTCTTTCTCTAGTTCCTTTAGGTATAAGGTTAGATGTATATTTGAGATTTTACTTGTTTCTTGGCATAGGATGGTATTGCTATAAACTTCCCTCTTAAAACTGCTTTTGCTGTATCCCATAGGTTTTGGATCATCGTGTTTTCATTGTAGTTTGCCTTTAGGTATTTTTTGATTTCTTATTTGATTTCTTCAGTGATCTCTTGGTTATTTAGTAACGTATTGTTTAGCCACTCTGTGTTTGTGTTTTTTACGTTTCTTTTCCCTGTAATTTATTTCTAATCTCATAGTGCTGTGCTCAGAGAAGATGCTTGATATGGAGAGACCTTCAAGATGGCAGAGGAGTAAGACGTGGAGATCACCTTCCTCCCCACACATACATCAGAAATACATCTATCTGTGGAACAGCTCCTATAGAACACCTACTGAACGCTGGCAGAAGACCTCAGACTTCCCCAAAGGCAAGAAACTCCCCATATACCTGGGTAGGGCAAAAGATAAAAGAAAAAACAGAGACAAAGCATAGGGACAGGGCTTCCCTGGTGGCGCAGTGGTTGAGAGTCTGCCTGCCGATGCAGGGGACACGGGTTCATGCCCCGGTCCTGGAAGATCCCACGTGCCACGGAGCGGCTAGGCCCGTGAGTCATGGCCCTTGAGCCTGCATGTCCGGAGCCTGTGCTCCACAACGGGAGAGGCCACAGCAGTGAGAGGCCCGTGTACAGCAAAAACAAAAAAGTATAGGGACAGGACCTGCACCTCTGGGAGGAGGCTGTGAAGGAGGGAAAGTTTCCACACACTAGGAAGCCCCTTCACTGGCAGAGATGGGGGTGGTGGGGTGGGAGCTTCTGAGCCACAGAGGAGAGCACAGCAACAGAGCTGCAGAGGGTAAAGCGGAGAGATTCCCACACAGAGGATCGGTGCCGACCTGCACTCACCAGCCTGAGAGGCTTCTCTGCCCACCCACCAGAGCTGGTGGGGGCTGGGAGCTGAGGCTCTGGCTTTGGAGGTCAGACCCCAGGGAGAGGACTGGGGTTGGCTGTGTGAACAGAGCCTGAAGGGGGCTAGTGTGCCACAGCTAGCCTGGAGGGAATCTGGGAAAAAGTCTGGAACTGCCTAAGAGGCAAGAGACCATTGTTTCAGGGTACGCGAGGAGAGGGGATTCAGAGCACCACTTAAATGAACTCCAGAGATAGGAGCGAGCTGCAGCTATCAGCGCGGACACCAGAGACGGGCATGAAATGCTGAGGTTGCTGCAGCCTACAAGAAGCCTGTGTGCAAGCACAGATCACTATCCACAACTCCCCTCCCTGGAGCCTGTGCAGCCCACCACTACCAGTGTCCCACGATCCAAGGACATCTTCCCCAGGAAAACACATGGCACGCCTCAGGCTATTGCAATGTCATGCTAGCCTCTGCTGCCACAGGATCGTCCCACATTCCGTACCCATCCCTCCCCCCATGGCCTGAGTGAGCCAGAGCCCCCTAATCAGCTGCTATTTTAACCCCTTCCTGTCTGAGTGAAGAACAGGCACTCTCAAGTGACCTACATGCAGAGGCGGGGCCAAGTCCAAAGCTGAATGCCAGGAGCTGTGCACACAAAAAGAGAAAGGGAAATCTCCCCCAGAAGCCTCAGGAGCAGTGGATTAAATCTCCACAATCAACTTGATGTACCCTGCAATTCTGGAATACCTGAATAGAAAACTAATCATCCCAAAATTGAGGTGGTAGACATAGGGAGCAACTGTAGACGGGGTTTGCTTTCTGCATCTAATATGTTTCCGGTTTTAAGTTCATCTTAGTTTAGTATTTACAGTTTATTATCATTGGTAGATTTGTTTATTGGTTTTGTTGCTCTCTTCCATTTTTTTAATATATAGATATATGTATTTTTTCTCTTTTTGTGAGTGTGTATGTGCATGCTTCTTTGTGTGATTTTGTCTGTATAGCTTTGCTTTCGCATTTGTCCTAGGGTTCTGTCTATCCTTTTTTTTTTTTAATCTAGTTTTTAGCACTTGTTATCATAGGTGGATTTGTTTTTTGGTTTGGTTGATCTCTTCTTTCTTTTTATTACTTTTTAATTTTTTATTTTTAATCCTTTTTTAAATTTATTTTAATAACATTAAAACATTTTATTTTGTTTTGTTTTGTTTTATTCCTTCCTTCTTTCTTTTTGACTCTCTTTTCTTTTGAGCCATGTGGCTGACCAGGTCCTGGTGCTCTGGCTGGGTGTGAGGCCTGTCGCTCTGATGTAAGCTAGCTGAGCTGAATTCAGGACATTGGTTCACCAGAGACCTCCCAGCTCCATGTAACATCAAACGGCAAAAGCTCTCCCAGAGATCTCCATCTAAATGCTAGGACCCAGCTCCACTCAATGACCAGCAACCTACAGTGCTGGACACCCTATGCCAAACAACTAGCAAGACAGGAACACAACCCCACCCATTAGCAGAGAGGCTGCCTAAAATTATAATAAGGTCACAGACACCACAAAACACACCACTGGACATGTTCCTGCCCACCAGAAAGACAATATCCAGCGTCATCCATCAGAACACAGGCACCAGTCCCCTACACCAGGAAGCCTTCAAAACCCACTGAATCAACCTCAGCCACTGGGGGCAGACACCAAAAACAACGGGAAGTACAGACTGGCAGCCTGCAAAAAGGAGACGCCAAAAACAGTAAGCTAATCAAAATGAGAAGACAGAGAAACAAACAGAAGATGAAAGAGCAAGGCAAAAACCCACCAGACCAAACAAATGAAGAGAAAATAGGCAGTCTACCTGAAAAAGAACTCAGAGTAATGATAGTAAAGATGATTCCATGGAAATACAATGGAGAAAATACAAGAAACGTTTAACAAGGACCTTCAAGAACTAAAAAGCAAACAAACAATGATGAACAAAACAAATGAAATTAAAATTTCTCTAGGAGGAATCAATAGCAGAATAACTCAGGCAGAAGCACGGATAAGTGACCTGGAAGATAAAATACTAGAAATAGCTACCACAGAGCAAAATAAAGAAAAAAGAATGAAAAGAATTGAGGACAGCCTCAGAGACCTCTGGGACAACATTAAGCATACAAACATTCAAATTATAGGGGTCTCAGAAGAAAAGAAAAGAAAGGGACTGAGAAAATATTTGAAGAGATTATAGTTGAAAACTTAAATAATATGGGAAAGGAAATAGTCAATCAAGTCCAGCAAGTGCAGAGAGTCCCATTCAGGATAAATCCAAGGAGAAACATGCCAAAACACATATTAATTGAACTATCAAAAATTAAATACAATGAAAAAATATTAAAGTAGCAAGGGTAAAAGAACAAGTAACATACAAGGGAATCCCTATAAGGTTAACAGCAGAAACCCTGCAAGACAGAAGGGAGTGGTAGGACATATTTAAAGTGATGAAAGGGAAAAACCTACAACCAAGATTACTCTACCCAGCAAGGATCTCACTCAGATTCAACGGAGAAATTAAAACCTTTACAGACAAGCAAAAGCTAAGAGAATTCAGCACCACCAAACCAGCTTTACAACAAATGCTAAAGGAACTTCTCTAGGCAGGAAATACAAGAGAAGGAAAAGACTTACAATAACAAACCCCAAACAATTAAGAAAATGGTAATAGGAACATACATATTGATAACTACCTTAAATGTAAATGGATTAAATGCTCCAACCAAAAGTCATGGACTGGCTGAATGGATACAAAAACAAGACCCATACATATGCTGTCTACAAGAGACACACTTCAGACCTAGGGACACATACAGACTGAAAGTGAGGGGATGGAAAAAGATTCCATGCAAATGGAAATCAAAAGAAAGCTGGAGTAGCAGTTCTCATATCAGACAAAATAGACTTTAAAACAAAGACTATTACAAGGACAAAGAAGGACACTACATAATGATCAAGTGATCAATCCAAGAAGAAGATATAACAATTGTAAATATTTATGCACCCAACATAGGAGCACCTCAATACGTAAGGCAAATGCTAAGAGCCATAAAAGGGGAAATTGAGAGTAAGACAATCACAGTACGGGACTTTAACATCCCACTTTCACTAATGGACAGATCATCCAAAATGAAAATAAATAAGAAAAAACAAGTTTTAAATGAAACATTAAACAAGATGGACTTAATTGATATTTATAGGACATTCCATCCAAAAACAACAGAATACAATTTCTTCTCAAGTGCTCATGGAACACTCTCCAGATAGATCATATCCTGGGTCACAAATCAAGCCTTCATAAATTTAAGAAAATTGAAATCATATCAAGTATCATTTCTGACCATAACACTATGAGACTAGATATCAATTACAGGAAAAAAAAACTGTAAAACATACAAACACATGGACGTTAAACAATACACTCCTAAATAACCAAACGATCACTGAAGAAATCAAAGAGGAAATCAAAAAATACCTAGAAACAAATGACAATGAAAACACGATGACCCAAAACCTATGGGATGCAGCAAAAGCAGTCTTAAGAGGGAAGTTTATAGCAATACCATCCTACCTCAAGAAACAAGAAAAATCTCAAATAAACAACCTAACCTGACACCTAAAGCAATTAGAGAAAGAAGAACAAAAAAATCCCAAAGTTAGCAGACGGAAAGAAATCATAAAGATCAGATCAGAAATAAATGAAAAAGAAATGAAGGAAACAATAGCAAATATCAGTAAAACTAAAAGCTGGTTCTTTGAGAAGATAAACAAAATTGATAAACCATTAGCCAGACTCATCAAGAAAAAAAGAAGAGTCAAATCAATAGAATTAAAAATGAAAAAGGAGAAGTTACAACTGACACTGCAGAAATACAAAGGATCATGAGAGATTACTACAAGCAACTATATGCCAATAAAATGGACAACCTGGGAGAAATGGACAAATTCTTAGAAAAGCACAACCTTCCGAGACTGAACCAGGAAGAAATAGAAAATATAAAGAGACCAATCACAAGCACTGAAATTGAGACTGTGATTAAAAATCTTCCAACAAACAAAAGCCCAGGACCAAATGGCTTCACAGGTGAATTCTATCGAACATTTAGAGAAGAACTAACACCTATCCTTCTCAAACTCTTCCAAAGTATAGCAGAGGGAGGACCACTCCCAAACTCATTCTATGAAGCCACCATCACCCTGATACCAAAACTAGACAAAGATGTCACTAAAAAAGAAAACTACAGGCCAATATCACTGATGATCATAGATGCAAAAATCCTCAACAGAAAACTAGCAAACAGAATCCAGCAGTACATTAAAAGGATCATACACCATGATCAAGCAGGGTTTAAACAGGAATGCAAGGATTCTTCAATATACACAAATCAATGTGATAACCCATATTAATAAATTGAAGGAGAAAAAACATATGATCATCTCAATAGATGCAGAAAAAGTTTTCAACAAAATTCAGCACCCATTTATGATAAAAACCTTCCAGAAAGTAGGCATAGAGTGAACTTACCTCAACCTAATAAAGGCCATATAGGACAAACCCACAGCCAACATCATCCTCAATGGTGAAAAACTGAAACCATTTCCTCTAAGATCAGGAACAAGACAAGGTTGTCCACTCTGAGCACTATTACTCAACATAGTTTTGGAAATTTTAGCCATGGCAATCAGAGAAGAAAAAGAAATACAAGGCATCCAAATTGGAAAAGAAGAAGTAAAGCTGTCACTGTTTGCAGATGACATGATACTATACATAGAGAATCCTAAAGATGCTACCAGAAAACTACTAGGGTTAAACAATGAATTTGGTAAAGTAGCAGGATACAAAATTAATGCACAGAAATCTCCTTCACTCCTGTACACTAACAATGAAAAATCTGAAAGAGAATTAAGGAAACACTCCCATTTACCATTGCAACAAAAAGAATAAAACACCTAGGAATAAACCAACCTAAGGAGACAAAAGACCTGTATGCAGAAAACTATAAGACACTGATACAAGAAATTAAAGATGATATAAACAGATGGAGAGATATACCATGTTCTTGCATTGGAAGAATCAACATTGTGAAAATGACTCTACTACCCAAAGCAATCTACAGGTTCAAAGCAATCCCTATCAAACTACCAATGGCATTTTTCACTGAGCTAGAACAAAAAATTTCACAATTTGTATGGAAACACAAAAGACCCCGAATAGCCAAAGCAATCTTGAGAAATAAAAACGGAGCTGGAGGAATCAGGGTCCCAGGCTTCAGACTATACTGCAAAGCTACAGTAATCAAGACAGTATGGTACTGGCACAAAAACAGAAATATAGATTGATGGAACAGGAGAGAACGCCCATAGATAAACCCACGCACAAATGGTCACTTTATCTTTGATAAAGGAGGCAAGAGTATACAATGGAGAAAAGACAGCCTCTTCAATAAGTGGTACTGGGAAAACTGGACAGCTACATGTAAAAGAATGAAATTAGAACACTCCCTAACAGCATACACAAAAATAAACTCAGAATGGATTAAAGACCTAAATATAAGGTCAGACACTTTAAAACTCTTAGAGGAAAACATAGGCAGAACGCTCTATGACATAAATCACAGCAAGATCCTTTTTGACCCACCTCCTAGAGAAATGGAAATAAAAACATAAACAAACAAATGGGACCTAATGAAACTTAAAAGCTTTTGCACAGCAAAGGAGGCCATAAACAAGAAGAGAAGACAACCCTTAGAATGGCAGAAAATATTTGCAAATGAAGCAACTGACAAAGGATTAATCTCCAAAATTTACAAGCAGCTCATACAGCTCAATATCAAAGAAACAAACAATCCAATCCAAAATGGGCAGAAGACCTAAACAGACATTTCTCCAAAGAAGATATACAGATCGCTAACAAACACATGAAAGGATGCTCAACATCACTAATCATTTGAGAAATGTAAATCAAAATTACAATGAGGTATCACCTCACACGAGTCAGAATGGCCATCATCAAGAAATCTAGAAACAATAAATGCTGGAGAGGGTGTGGAGAAAAGGGAACTCTCTTGCTCTGTTGGTAGGAATGTAAATTGATACAGCCACTATGGAGAACAGTATGGAAGTTCCTTAAAAAACTAAAAATAGAACTACCATAAGACCCAGCAATCCCACTACTGGGCATATACCCCAAGAAAACCATAATTCAAAAACAGTCGCGTACCACAATGTTCATTGCAGCTCTATTTACAATAGCCAGGACATGGAAGCAACCTAAGTGTCCATCGACAAATGAACGCATAAAGAAGATGTAGCACATTTATACAATGTATACAATACAATCCTTTGTCAGTTGCTTCATTTGCAAATATTTTCTGCCATTCTAAGGGTTGTCTTCTCTTCTTGTTTATGGCCTCCTTTGCTGCGTGAAAGCTTTTAAGTTTCATTAGGTCCCATTTGTTTATTTTTGTTTTTATTTCCGTTTCTTTTACAGCCATAAAAAGAAACGAAATTGAGTTATTGTAGTGAGGTGGATGGACCTAGAGACTGTCATACAGAGTGAAATAAGTCAGACAGAGAAAAACAAATACCGTATGCTAACACATATATATGAAAACAAACAAAAAAGTGGTTCCGAAGAACCTAGGGGCAGGACAGGAATAAAGATGCAGAAGTAGAGAATGGACTGGAAGACACGGGAGGGGGAAGGGTAAGCTGGGATGAAGTGAAAGAGTGACATGGACATATATACACTACCAAATCTAAAATAGATAGCTAGTGGGAAGCAACTGCATAGCACAGGGAGATCAGCTCGGTGCTTTGTGACCACCTAGATAGGTGGGATAGGGAGTGTGGGAGGGAGACGCAAGAGGGAGGAGATATGGGGATATATGTTTATGTATAGCTGATTCACTTTGTTATAAAGCAGAAACTAACACACCATTGTAAAGCAATTATACTCCGATAAAGATGTTTAAAAAAATTAAACAACAACCGAAAAAGACATAAGTCCTTACTTTTACAAATTTGCACTTTAAGAAATCTAGTTGGAAAGACTAAAACATCCACAAATTAACCTACCATATTGCCAAAGTCTATTAAGCAAGCAGTCTCTTCAGGTTTTTCAATATTCCAAAGAAAATGGTAGCAAAACAGAGTCACAAAGAGAAGCTGATTAACATTTGTTGAAGCCAATCACTCTTGACTAGAGTGTGGGAAGAAGGGAGCCATATTCTTGATATTATTCGTGGGTATGCTATGAGATTCTTCAACTAAACCAGAGCTTCCAAGAAAAAAAACTATTCATTCAGTAATTCATCCACACATTTTGTTTAGAACTTATTTCATGTCAAGCACCAACACAGAGGTGGATAAGCCGAAAACAGCCCCTGCCCTTGTGGAGTTTATGCTCAGATGAAATGAATGTTTGACAGCAGCTTATTACTGGGGGAAAAAAATCTGAATCTCTTAACTCTTACCCCAATAATATACCTTTATAATTTTACCCTGTTATTATAAACCACTTCCCAGACCTGAATAACTATCTTACAAGTGTGTAGTATGTGTCTCAAAAAATACTTTTGATTCCTCCAGAAAGGATTAAGCTTTATGTGTCTCTCCTCCCAAATGAGGATGGGCCAGAAACTGGGCTTTCTTCTTTGTATCCCCAACACCCAGCCCAGGGCCTGGAACACAGCAGGCACCCAAAAAGAAATGAAGGGATTAATATTGTACAGAATAATAATCAAGAAAATAGGATTTCAGACCCAGCTATGCTATTAAATGTGTGTGTGCCTGTGTCTGCATCTGTGTGTGTGTATCTGTGTGTCTGTCGGTTTTCAGGTAATTTCTTCATCTATGTAATAGAGGAGTTGTATTAAACCTGTGGAGCTCTGAAGTATATATAATCGTAAAAAGAACATTAATGGCAAAAGAGTCAAAGAATGAAAGATCTAATGCTGATTTAATGAGCTTTGATAAGTATGAGAAAAAGTAGGGCCTGAAAAATGATAGGCTGAAATATAGAAGACAGGAATCCAGTTCCTTTTACACGACTCTGAAATGTTTTATTTCATTTAAACAAATTCTTAACTTGTTCAACTCCAGTTTCAAGGTTATTTATAGAAAATGGAGTAACAATGAAAGGGAATGGGATAGCCTTATCTTCTATGTCCCAGTTGTTACCTACCCCATGTAAATGCCATGATGCTGCTTTAAGAAACCTGGCTTTCCTCAGCAGCTGGTAGAAAAATAAATGAGGGGCTAAAAGACATGAGGGAGGAAAGACACACAGCAGATGCTGTGAGGAAGAGGAGAAAGGTAGTAGTAATTAGACATACCAATAAGAGCAAGCATGTAGAAAGATTAGCAAAACTTTTCAAGGAAAAAACAAAAGGAAGTCTAAAATTAGCAAATGTTCAAAAGTTCTTCACTCTGTGGTGTAAGTTCAAAATCTTTTCTATGTTCATTACCCATCAACAAATCACCCTTGCAGACTAAAGTATAATTTGATGTCGAGATACATATGCCATGTTCTCCGTTGAAATTCAGACATCTGAGTTTGTCTGGTGAACTGGTAGGGTGGGCCTGCTGAAAGGTGATTTGCATTGGGAGACTGAAGAGCCTCCTATGGAAAACCTAAGCTTGATTCAATCACAAGGACATAGCTGTTGGGGAGGAAAAGAGGAGGGTAGCAGCGTGTCCTGTGGATAGTATCACAACTCAGATTTGTTCCCATGGCCAAAGCCTTGCACACTGATTCCTAAAAAAAGTGCTGAGCAGAGGATAGACTCAAGAAACTGTTTCTGCTATTGACTGTATAAATATTGATAGCCAATGCAATGCCACTTTGGTGCTCATGTAAAAAAATATAGCTCAAGGTGGGACAAGAGACATTTTCCTCACTTTTGCATTGGTCCAGGGCAGTTTCAGAGCATTGGAGACTCCAGAAAACAGTTCACTTTGAAACCTCAAGGTCTCCGGGCCAACTATGGGAGTCACAGTGCCCAGTAGACTATCTCTAAGAGATTTAGGCCACTTTGCAGGCTCAACAGCTCTAAGCTGCCAGCAGAAGTGAGAGGGATGCATTCATGAGCCCATGTAAGACCCCCTCAAGCCTGCCCTACCCAGAAGGAGAGAATTTGGACTGAAGGTCCTGCAATAAAAAAGATAAAAAGGCCAGAAAACAGATTATTATTCTCAGTGTGAGCCTGTTGTGGCCTGAAGTAACTTGAGTAAGAAAGAAACTAAGGAGGCCAGTCCTGCCTGCTAGCAAAGAGGTCTTAGAATAATCCTGCTCTCTGGGACCACTTAACGTCCCTGGGCCTCTGTTTCTTCATTTTTACTTCTTTCTTTTTTTTCTGTTTAAACATCTTTACTGGGGTATAATTGCTTTACAATGTTGTGTTAGTCTCTACTGTATAACAAACTGAATCAGCTATATGTATACATATATCCCCATATCCCCTTCCCTCTTGCATCTCCCTCCCACACTCCCTATCCCACCCCTCTAGGTGGTCACAAAGCTCGGATCTGATCTCCCTGGGCTACACAGCTGCTTCCCACTAGCTATCTGTTTTACATTTGGTAGTGTATATATGTCAATGCCACTCTCTTACTTCATCCCAGCTTACTCTTCACCCGTCCCATGTCCTCAAGTTCATTCTCTACCTCTGCGTCTTTATTCCTGTCCTGCCCCTAGGTTCTTCAGAACCACTTTTTTTTTTCTTTAGATTCCATATATATGTGTTAGCATATGGTATTTGATTTTCTCTTTCTGAGTTACTTCACTCTGTATGACAGTCTCTAGGTACAACCACCTATAACTCAATTTCGTTTCCTTTTATGGCTGAGTAATGTTCCATTGTATATATGTGCCACAACTTCTTTATCCATTCATCTGTCGATGGACACTTAGGTTGCTTCCATGTCCTGGCTATTGTAAACAGAGCTGCAATGAACATTGAGGTACATGACTTTTTTTGAATTATGGTTTTCTCAGAGTGTAGGCCCAGTAGTGGGATTGCTAGCTCACATGGTAGTTCCATTTTTAGTTTTTTAAGGAACCTCCATACTGTTCTCCATAGAGTGCAAGAGGGTTCCCTTTTCTCCACAACCTCTCCAGCATTTACTGTTTGTAGGGATTTTTAGGATGGCCATTCTGACCGGTGTGAGGTGATACCTCATTGTAGTTTTGATTTGCATTTCTCTAATGATTAATGATGTTGAGCATCCATTAATGTGTTTGTTAGCCATCTGTATATCTTCTTTGGAGAAATGTCTATTTACGTCTGTGCCCATTTTTGGATTGGGTTGTTTGTTTCTTTGATACTGAGCTGCATGAGCTGCTTGTAAACTTTGGAGATTAATTCTTTGTCAGTTGCTTTCTTTGCAAATATTTTCTCCCATTCTGAGGCTTGTGTGTTCTTCTTGTTTACGGTTTCCTTTGCTGTGCAAAAGCTTTTAAGTTTCATTAGGTCCCATTTGTTTATTTTTGTTGTTGTTTCCATTTCTCTAGGAGGTGGGTCAAAAAGGATCTTGTTGTGATTTATGTCAAAGAGTGTTCTGCGTATGTTTTCCTCTAAGAGTTTTACAGTGTCTAGCCTTACATTTAGGTTTTTAATCTATTTTGAGTTTATTTTTGTGTATGACGTTAGGGAGTGTTCTAATTTCATTCTTTTACATGTAGCTGTCCAGTTTTACCAGCACCACTTATTGAAGAGACCGTCTTTTCCCCACTGTATATTCTTACCTCCTTTATCAATAATAAGGTGACCATTTGTGCGTGGGTTTATCTCTGGGCATTCTATCCTGTTCCATTGATCCATATTTTTGTTTTTGTGCCAGTACTATACTGTATTGATTACTGTAGCTTTGTAGTATCGTCTGGAGTGAGGGAGCCTGTTTCCTTCATCTCCATTTTTCTTCCTCAAGAGTGCTTTGCCTATTTGGGGTCGTTTGTGTTTCCATACAAATTGTGAATTTTTTTGTTCTAGTTCTGTGAAAAATGCCATTGGTACTTTGATAGGGATTGCATTGAATATGTAGATTGCTTTGGGTAGTATAGTCATTCTCACAATGTTGATTCTTCCTATCCAAGAGCATAGTATATCTCTCCATCTGTTTGTATTATCTTTGATTTCTTTCAGCAGTTTCTGATATTTTTCTGCATACAGGTCTTTTGTCTCCTTAAGTAGATTTATCACTAGGCATTTTATTCTTTTTGTTGCAATGGTAAAAGGGAGTGTTTCCTTAATTTCTCTTTCATATTTTTCATCATTAGTGTATAGAAATGCAAGAGATATCTGTGTATTAGTTTTGTGTCCTGCTATTATACCAAATACATTGATTAGCTCTAGTTGTTTTCTGGTAGCATCTTTAGGATTCTCTATGTATAGTATCATGTCATCTGCAAACAGTGACAGCTTTACTTCTTCTTTTCCAATTTAGATTCCTTGTATTTCTTTTTCTTCTCTGATTGCCGTGGCTAAAACTTCCAAAACTATGCTGAATAATAGTGGTGAGAGTGGG